>NC_056718.1:564874-569874 GCF_018831695.1 Puntigrus tetrazona
AACGTAAACAAATATAAGAAAGAAACAAGTGTAGTGTATTATCCTTTTACATCCAAGTAAGAAAAAAAAGCAAATTACCAAATTTAAAAACCGATTTAGTTCAATAGCGTATTCTCCCTTGTTTTAACCAGCACAGGTCACATGATTAGGTCGATCTGATTTATTCCTCTGCGTCTTTGTTTCTTCTGCCAAAAACAGCCACTAATAGCAGAGAAGAGATGCAGCCAAAACAAACAACACTTTAATTAGACATGCTCAGATTTCCCCCTCACAAAATTACTGTTTACTTTTGGTGTAATTGTTGACTGATCGTTTTCTCGGCTAGGAGAGATCGCTAGACACCTGCTCCTCACCACGCGGTGGGAAATCATGTCGTTTTATGATCATTGTATTGTTTGACTGGACAGATTGGGTAATAACGCATGTGTTTTCTGTGCGTTCGTGTTGCTTTGTAATGCATAATTCTATTTTACTTAATTTTTGTGTTTTCCTACCTGCGAAGCATGACCGACACGACTACATTAGTTCTGTAAAACAATGATAATATATATTTTTTTATTTAAAATAATTACTGTACCGTTGTTGCAATAGCAGTATAATCTTATTTATCATTTTAATGAATTTAAATAATAATGATTATTTTTTGATCCATTTATTACGACTGTGATAGTCATTTTTATAATATGTATGCTATAAATGATATTATTGAAAAATATAAACGAGTATGCATCAAGTGTCAGGGGGTCTTACTTTAAATGTCATTGTTAGTGCGTAAAATCTTTGGTGTAAAATACACTGAAGAACGAGTGGAAATACTGTAAAGATTGATAAGTGAGATTTGGCTTTCATGAACCTTTCCTTCCAGGTCTTTCAGCTTGAAAAGGCGTCTTCACGGAAAGCCTTAATAGCTCTATTTTTTCAGGAGGTTAAATCGAGCGGCGTTTTGCGTCCGCGTCCGTCGGTCTCTTTTTTTTTTTTTTTCGCGCTATCGCTCGTGGCATGTCAAACACTCATAATAGGCTGCCAGGAGCTGTTTCACACTCTCTGTTAAATTTCACGCTTGAGAAGTCCTGCTCCCCTGAGTTTCCACCTCGCTCACGTTTAATCTAGAGAGAGAGAAGGGCAGGCGATGGAGGTGATGGAGGGATGCTGGACGGGTGCTGTTGTGCTAGCGGAGGAAGAGAGACAAAAGAGGCCAGCGACGTTCGTTAACAGCGTTCTCGCCCCAGGACCTGTCCATCCTTGGCCATTAGCGTGGATGTCCTTTCAGGCAGCGTCACACACACAAGCACTCGTCCCGTGCATACGCCTGATCGAATATGACCAGATGCACGCTCCTTTTAATTTGCACTTGAGTAAACGTACAAGTGGACTACTAGCGTAGCTCAAGTGTGCAGCTTCTTTATGAGGAAGGCCTCGGAAACAGGGCTGCGGGAATAATGACTGGTTTCCTGTCAATCAATCAGATAGCCCCGCCCCCCAACAAATCCATCAACTAGTATATTTTTAGCTCTTTTATACGTTTTGGATATATTCGAAATGAGAAATCGTTTAAGCGTTTTGCATTTGATTAACAATAACCGTTTTTTATGGTTTGGTATTAGTTATTAACCTTGATTTAAAAGAACTGGCTTTGGCGTTTGCTTTGTTTTGGTGTGTTTGCGAGATTTTTGTCGAGATGAATTAAAAACGCTTTGCTGCTGTCCACATGCACTGTTTACCGTCTGCCCTGAGGCCGGTGCCTGACCTTTGACCCTCGTCCTTGAGCATGCATATGAGTGTTTTTTCCCCCGTGTGAGCTTGTAAGGTGTCAGTGTGATGCAGTGCTGGCCGTGGGGTGCGTGCGTGTGTTTCTACACGCGCCTGACGTGTGTGTGTGTGTGTGTGTGTGTTCAGCGTGTGACGACGACTGCGTGGGACTCCTGATTCGTGACATGGATCGTCTGCTGCGTCTGATTGGCAGCGTCAATCTCACTCTGCCCCTCCCCCTGCCGTATAAAGTGCTGTATCGCTACGAGAACATGACAGAAGAGCTGAAGGTGAGCACTCGAAAACAGGACGTGTTAAAATATTTATATTCACATGCATATATATATATATATATATATATATATATATATATATATACAATATGCATATACTGTGTAAGCAACTTTTATTTCGGATGCAATGAATCACACTTAATTGATAAGCTGCTCTAATTATTAATGATTTCGTTTCATTTGAGGACCTTTCTCCGCAGTAAGAGATATTTGCATTTTATTTGTTGCGTACAAATCGACCCGTTTCTGAAGGCGGGGCTTAGAGAAGAAACAAAAACGTATAGTAATGTGTTTTTTTGAAACTCAAACCATATAAACACATTGCATTACACCAAATACAGCTAAATCATATGACCTCTTTACTTAAAGAACTTAAAGATCATCTAACTGTGATATTTTTGGACACCATCAATGTGCTTTTAACGTGTATTTCTAAAGTATATCTAGTTACCACTATGTTTGGTACACTTGAATCACCTTTCACTCACTATACTCAAGACTTTTTAGGTCATATTCACGGTGTGCACAGTTGAGTACACTTAGATGAACTTAACATTATCTTAGTACTGAGTACTAAAGAGTCATTTTTAGTATATTAAGCTCGGCTCACACCGTGCAGTTAACCCCGTTTTGGCCGTCTTAGAGAAAGATTCCTATAATCTTAGGCTAAAATCTGTAGCCTTTGGTCTTTAGTTTGACATGTTCACCGATTAATGGCCCTTACGATCAAATTTGACCAAAAAGTGTCCGAAGATTTTGAGCATAGTCCTACTATGTGTATCTCCTACGACAAACATCTCATTCTTTCTTAACAAACCGTGATAAGAAATAAAGCTCGAGATTTCTTCCTGCACTCTCGTCCTCTGCGAAATTCATCTGATATGTTGCCCTTGCTATGAAAAGCACCGATTGCGCCGTTGTTTTTATGTTCTCTGTATAATATTCTTCTTAAATAGGCTGGCTTTGTCACCTTACGTGTGCTTTTGAAGATAAACCTTTCATCCCCGCGTGCAGTGCAGCTCACGGTCACTCAATAACGTGTGGGTTGATGTAAAACTCTTTTTTACGCGTCTTGCCTGTCGTACGCTCTGACATCGGTAACAACTGAGCTCCCACAGTGTGACGTGATCGTCATGTTCGTAGAGGCTGACGAGCACAATCCTAAAGAACTTTGAGAAAGAGCACAGTGTGAGCCTGACTTTTTGCACGAAATTAGTGCACAAAAATAGAGCACTTTAGGTACGTTATTGAAGTGTACACAAAGCTGAAAAAGAGTTCACGTCAGCTCAAAAAAGGACAGGATGTAAAGTATAAAGTGTTGAACACAGAAACCATAGCAGTAAGTTGATTCAGACAGCAGGTTCGTTCTGAGAAGCTCTGCTTAGGACTCT
The DNA here is from genome assembly GCF_018831695.1 of Puntigrus tetrazona. Lineage (NCBI taxonomy): Eukaryota > Metazoa > Chordata > Actinopteri > Cypriniformes > Cyprinidae > Puntigrus > Puntigrus tetrazona. The sequence goes on from NC_056718.1 coordinate 568,308, forward strand.
TCTGCTGTGAATCATCATCATCTGTATTTGAGCTGTTTACAGTACAGTTCTTCACGTACAGCTGAAACATGATTCATGATTGAGTGATGTCAGACGAGCCTGACTGTGAGCGTGTGTGTGTCTGAGCATGTGTGTGTGTGAGTGTGTGTATGTGAGCTTGTGTGTGAGCGTTTGTGTGTGTATATGTGTGTGTGTGTGTGTGTGTGTGTGTGTGTGTGTGTGTGTGTGAGCTTGTGTGTGAGCGTGTGTGTGTGTATGTGTGTGTGTGAGCTTGTGTGTGAGCGTTTGTGTGTATATGTGTGTGTGTGTGTGTGTGTGTGTGTGTGTGTGTGTGTGTGTGTGTGTGTGTGTGTGTGTGTGTGTGTGTGAGCTTGTGTGTGAGCGTTTGTGTGTGTATATGTGTGTGTGTGTGTGTGTGTGTGTGTGTGTGTGTGTGTGTGTGTGTGTGTGTGTGTGTGTGTGTGTGTGTGTGTGTGTGTGAGCTTGTGTGTGAGCGTTTGTGTGTGTATATGTGTGTGTGTGTGTGTGTGTGTGTGTGTGTGTGTGTGTGTGTGTGTGTGTGTGTGTGAGCTTGTGTGTGCGTGTGTGTGCGCGTGTGTGTTCAAGCGTGTGTCTGAGTGTGTGTGTGTGTGTGTGTGTGTGTGAGCTTGTGTGAGAGCGTGTGTGTGTTCAAGCGTGTGTCTGAGTGTGTGTGTGTGTGAGTGTGTGTATGTGAGCTTGTGTGTGAGCGTTTGTGTGTGTATATGTGTGTGTGTGTGTGTGTGTGTGTGTGTGTGTGAGCTTGTGTGTGAGCGTGTGTGTGTTCAAGCGTGTGTCTGAGTGTGTGTGTGTGTGTGTGTGTGTGTGTGTGAGCTTGTGTGTGAGCGTGTGTGTGTGTATGTGTGTGTGTGTGTGTGTGTGTGTGTGTGTGTGTGTGTGTGTGAGCTTGTGTGTGAGCGTTTGTGTGTGTATATGTGTGTGTGTGTGTGTGTGTGTGTGAGTGTGTGTGTGTATGTGAGCTTGTGTGTGAGCGTTTGTGTGTGTATATGTGTGTGTGTGTGTGTGTGTGTGTGTGTGTGTGTGTGTGTGTGTGTGTGTGTGTGTGTGTGTGTGTGTGTGTGTGTGTGTGTGTGTGTGTGTGTGTGTGTGTTGATGACCGTGGTGTGTGTGTGTGTGTGTGTGTCAGCGGTGTGTTGATGACCGGTGTGTGTGTTCGCAGCACATGCTGTCCCCTCAGAGAGCCCCGGAGAGACTGCTGCAGCTGGCCGACAGTAACCTGGGCAGTCTGGTCACTGAGATGGACGAGCTGCTGAGCCGGGTGAGTCCTCACAGCACTGACCAAAAAGTGTGTGGCCTTTTAACTTGTTTTTATTAGGAACCATGTGACTCTACATTAAGTTGAAATATCATTACCATTTTAATCCAAATGTGTTAAAGTGTAACTTATTTCTGTGAAGCGCAGGTGTATTTTTATCATCATTCCTCCAGTCCTTAGTGTCACATGATCTTCAGAAATCAGAATAATATGCTGATTTACTGCTCGAGGAACATTTCTGATTATTATCAGTGATAACTAGATAAACTACAA
>NC_056718.1:574874-822374 GCF_018831695.1 Puntigrus tetrazona
ACTTTAGTAAGGGAAAAAATTGCCTTCAAAACAATGGATATCCATTTATTTATTTAGCTGTTGAATGTATATATAGAAACATGAAAATAAGCATATCTGTGCAAATATGTACATTTTGACTCGATTGCATCGTTGTGGGTGGAACGGGTTGATTGGTGGAATTTTCTGACAGCATTGTGGGTAATGTAGTTCTTCACCGTGAACTCAGCTGTGTAAAAAAAATAAGGTGGTTTGATGTTTTCAAGCATGTGCCATCGATTGGCAATCATCATTAAAGATTTGCCTATGGAGAAAATGAAGTTTATGCAGACTGGAAAATAATGCAGTGTTGAGGTCTTGCTTAAAAAGTGTTTCAATGCAGCTTGCTGTTTCTAAATAGAGATCATATGAATGTCGCTCCGTTCGAGTGCCACAACAAACCTCCTTCACACTGAGCACATAGAGCTGTGCAGCGGTGAGGACGCCATTCAAGCTCACAGGTTGCAATAATTGTTTTGGTGGCATTATGTTTCTCGGTCGTATTTTGTGGTTCATTGAATCACGGCTCAAATGAAGAAAGTTTCTCTTTCTTATGTAAAATCTTAATGAACTAATTAAAAGTTGCCCGAGGTTGGGCGGGGGAGGAATATTATTCCAGCCTAATCAAATTACTTCTGTAATGGATTCCAGCGTCTGTACGGCGGTGAGAGAACAGAGAGAGACACCTAGAGGAGGACAGAGGGAACGAGGAGAGCTGGATGGATGCAGTTTGACATTACGGCGCTGAAGCATGCACATATGTGACATCTCCTCAGAGATCCCCTCACTGTCCTACAAAATACAGTATTGAGCTCTGCTTGTAACGTTATTCTGGATTGTAGGAATATATTATATAAAGGAATATAGAAAGGAACCATTTAGTCAAAAGGTTCTTCTAAGGCATCGTGAAGCATCTTTATTTTTAAGAGCGTTTTAATCAATGTAATGCATACTTGCTTAATAAAAGCCAAAAATCTCGTGCTAGTGTAGTTGGTCATCCTGCTTCTCGTCGGTCTCTTAAAGGGTTTTCCGGTGTCATGAGTCACAGATAAGGAGCTCTCTCGCTCTGTCTCTTCATCTTTATAGTGCCGCAGAGGCTCTTTTGGCAAGAGTGAAGCGTTTGTTTGGAGACCCACACCAGGCCACGGAGGACCTGAAGAAAGAGGTCAGTGATAAAATGGGCGATTACAGGCGGAAACTGGACGAAGCTCAGGATCTGCTGAGGGACGCACACGACAAAACCAAACAGGCCGAGGGACTGGGCATCAGCAACCAGCTGAACCTCGAGCGTCTGCAGGTGAACACCTACACAAACACGCTGCTGTATAAAACGCTCTGAGCTGTGTCTAAAGCGTTGCGTTTGTCTGAGCAGGGAAAGAGGGATGTGGCCGGTGAAGGGAAAAAGGAAATGGAGGAAATTTTGGCAGAAGGAGAGAAGATGCTGGACGAAGCTAACGCTCTCTCCGACAGCGTCAACCGGGGCAAAGAGGTCAGTTTCTTGCAGAGATGTCACTGAACAGTACCCTATCCTGAGAGCCGTGGCTCACTGACTGGCGTCTGCAGGAGCTGGAGGAGATGGCCAGAGAGCTGGGTCCCCTGCACGATCAGCTGGACTTTAAGGTGGAGCGGTTGGGTCGCGGTCTGGACGACGCCGTCCCTGATCTGCTGCTGAGAGCGGAGGACCACGCCAGCCAGCTCAACGATTCTGCTGCCATACTCGACAGGTGTGTGCCTATCGGTTCTTACCCGCTGTGTGTGGTGGACCAGTCACAACAGACCGGGCCATCCGACCAATCAGAGCAGAGTAAGCTCACGAAAGGGAGGGGTTTTGCCCTTCACATGCATGTAAACATAGGAGACTGCAAAACAATATTAGGAGACATAATAGGGGCACTCTTGAAGACTTATTTTTGGATGGTTTCTTGCACAGAACTATGTTGTGAAATCAAAACACTTTTACCATAGTGCACGACTTGTGAAATATAATCATTTTTTTTAAAATGTGTTTCACAAAACTAGCTCTGTGATGTGATGTGAGGCATTCGGATAGCTGTGAAAAGCCTTGTGAAAAACAGGTCACAGTAAAAGAGCTCAAGCGCTTCCAGAAACGGATGCATGCTTTTGTTAAAACTATTGGTTAGGGTCAGTTTAGGCTTGTACTAAACCGATGTACTAAAACACTGCCAGATTTACAAAATAATCAGTTTCAGATAGATACTGCCGCTCACTAGACATTTCTTTTCAAAAGCGTCATGCAGAAGCAATGTATAATCAGTTTGTGGACATTTTCTTTTGTGGACATGGTTTTTTCCAGTGGGTTACTTTATTTTGTGTCTCTCTGATCGGACTGAATGTGGCTTCTGTAGTATTCTGGCTGAGGCAAAGAACCTGTCCTTCAATGCCACCGCCGCTTTCAACGCTTACACAAACATCAAGAACTACATCGATGAGGCCGATAAGGTGGCCAAAGAGGCAAGGAAAACCAGCATCGATGCTCTACAGCTGGTGAGGAAACACACACACACACACACACACACACACACACAGAGTCTGAATCAGTGACTGATGTGAAATGCTCAATGTGGGCAGTTGTATTTTGTTAGTTTGTTTTTCTCTACAGTCAGTGTTGGGGAAAGTTACTTTTAAAAGCCCTTTCACAGAAAAAAGTGTAATGAATAAACCTCGGGATGAAGGAGAAATAAATTCACGTCTGTACAGTAGAACAGAGGAGAAGAAGGTACTCTTCAGCAATCGGAAAACAAGTTTTTTTTTTCAAAAAACACTGCTTTTTGGTGTTGAAGTACATTTTTTTATTGCATATGTCAAAGTTAAAAGCGAATCTGAAAGTTCAAAGAGGTGCTAAAGTCTGATTCTTTGGTGGCTGTGCTTTAAAATGAAGCTATTATTATCTTAATTCAAGTGGATTTTGAAAGTCTTGCAGTAATCAGTGTTGAGTACCGCCAGTCATTTGTAGGAATTAATAAAAGTAATCAAAACGTAATCAGATGTTACATTATTAGGAAATGAAATAGTACTTATATGATTTTAAATAAGGTAACTTGTAATCAGTAACCTGTTACATAAGACTCTCAGCCTCTGTTCAATTCATTTCCATTTGTCCTGCTTCAGAGATCAAAGCGTTCTCCCGTTCCTCCCGTTATCATCCCTCGCTCCTGTCGTTCAGCCTCTTTCACTATCCTCTCACGTCTGCCGCTGGAACGGCGGGCCGAAAGGTTAAAACTGAACAAGGGTGCTTCACACAAGAGTGTCAAACCTGACAATATGCAACAATACTAAAAATGAGCTTTCAATCCTCTCTCCCTCTCTCAGCATGGAAATGCATGACAAGAGCAAGATCGTATCACGTTCAACTATATTTCTGTGTTATCACCACGCAACTAGGACCATCGCTTTTGTGACTTTCCATTACTTGATAATAATCAGAAGTTAGAATATTACAATGATTTCTGAAGGACCGTGTGATGCTGAAGACTGGAGTAAGAAATACAGTTGATGTGCATAGACAACATACTTCATCCGAATGCGTAAAAAAACTAAAATCTTCAAGGTTTTGAATTCAATGTGTGGCACATGTTTACATTTAAAATATTGTTTTCCCCCCAAAAACACAATTGTTGAGAACATGTCCCTAAAGTTCAAAAGTTTGGTTTGTATGCTCTGAAGCTTGAGTGGCCTCTGATCTGCTCTGTGTGTGTGTGTGTGTGTGTGTGTGTGTGTGTGTGTGTGTGTGTGTGTGTGTGTGTGTGTGTGTGTGTAGGCCTCGGGACCCAAAGGATCTCTGAAAGACCAGGCCAAGGGTTCGGTTCAGAAGAGTCACCGTCTATGGAACGAGGCCAAAGAGCTGCAAAATGACGTGAAAGGTGAAAAACCACATCAGATTACCAGCCTGAGGCTTCTCACAAATCTTCCTGAGAAAAACCGTATTGTTTTTCCAACATCTTTTTTTTTCAGAAAACGGAGACAATCTGGGTGATCTTCAGCTCAGACTGAAAGGAGCCAACAAAAAGAACAAAGACTTACAGAAAGGCCTGAACGACACAATGGAGAAACTCAACGCCATCCCTGATGGTGAGTGTGTGTGTGTGTGTGTGTGTTTGTGTGTATGTGTGTGTGTGTGTGTGAGACAGAGCGTGTGTGTGAAGACCTGAGTTTACAGGAAACCAAGGCAGTTCAAACTCTCATATTTTCCTTGACAGCTGATCTGTGTGTGTGTGTGTGTGTGTGTGTGTGTGTGTGTGTGTGTGTGTGTGTGTGTCAGGGTCATCCTCACCAGCTTGACTGCAGAAAACACAGAAACTTTAACACAGTCACTTTAAACCTTCATAGGGTTTGATGTTTGCTGTTCCTATGGTTACACAGAGGTGTGTGTGAGTGTGTGTGTGTGTGTGTGTGTGTGTGTGTGTGTGTGTGTGTGTGTGTGTGTGTGTTTCAGACTGGCATCTAGAATGCCACAATGTCACTTCTGAGGATCTAAAACAATTTTCTGCACCATCCACCACATTTGGCACAAACAATTATGAATTATCATAGACTGTAAAGGGCAACTCTGTGCCTCCCTTAAAACTTGAAGGCATCTTAGTAGACAGGATATTAGTAGAAGCGCTGGATCTGAATGTGTCTGGTTACCTTCCCACCTACCATGTACTTCCTGAGAAAACAGCAGTCAGTAAAATATCAAGTCAGTCTTGTTATAGGAAACTGAAACTATTAAAAGCTATTTTTAATAAATGTTAGATGAATACAAATGAAACTTTAAGTATTGTTACAAAGAATTACTACAACTGAAATACAATAACCTAAACAGAAATTAAAATGCTAATTCAAAATAAGAATAAATACTGTAATGTATGTAAATAATGCTAAAATAATGGAGGCAAGCAAGTCTATATATATATATATATATATATATATATATATATATATATATATATATATATATATATATATATATATCACACAATAATAATTCAAGGTGCTTGAGGTTAAAAAATATTGTAAAATTATTAAAATAATAGGAAGTAAAATTAACAATAAAAAGTAAAAATTAAGAACAAATATCTTCTGTAAATGATCCAAGAGATGTAATGTAGAGGGGTGATAAATTTGTTACAGCTCATTGTTTTAAAATTAATATTTATGTTAATGAGTCAGTCTTATAAAGTGTTTTACTTTTTAAAGGACATTTTTTTTTCAGAAAATTGAAACCTAGTTAGTTTGAGGACCATTAGGATTTGTTTAGGATTGTGAGATTGATTAATTAAACACAGTTCTCCATCATGACTGGAAATATAATAATTACCATAGCAATAACCGATGAATATATTTCAAATATATTTTTCCCACTATAGCAGTATTAGTAGTGTGTGCTGATTCAGTCCACTTAGATGCGCATGAATTATAAACACATCTCAGTATTAGTCGTCGTCGTAGTACTAATGTTTTTACGTTGAAATGCTCATTTTGCTGTATAATGGTTATATATTTCTGTCACAAATATATTGTGGTTGGTTGTAGTGAAGAGCTTTGGGTTTCTGATGGTAGTTTTACAGTAAAGCAGAGGAAGTGACTCTGAGAGCAGCTCTGGAGATAAAGTTCACGTCTTCGTGCAGAGAGACACAGATGAAAGCACTTTATCAGAGTGTCTGAGAAAACTTTCCTTCACAACATTCTAGAGCATAATAATGTACTTTTTACTGCACTGCATTTCTTATTAAATATCCTTTAATACTTACATTAGAAACCTAGCACTTTCCCGTTTTAATAAAAATAAAATTTAAAGATTTCCTTAAGCACAAGTACATAACAACGTTATTAAAGGTAGAACAGACAACAACGAATTTCCTCTCGTAAATATATTAAAACATACTTTTGGATTGGATTGAATGGAACTCCTTTGGACCAGTTTAAAGGCCATTTTTACCATCAGATTCCAGATTTTTAAAGAATTGTATCTCAGCCGTGTATCGTCCTCTCCTAAAAAAAGCAGACATCGATGGAAAGCTTATTTATTTAGCATTTATTTGACCCTCACGACTAGTTTTTGCCTCCAGGGTCACATATGTTAAGTTACTTTCTAAGATCATTCATGGTGCGCTTTCTTCACTCTCCTCATATTAATGCTGTTCTTCATCTTTGTGAACACGGCGTTGGAGACGTGCAGCTAAATCGTGTTTTCTCAATGACGGCAGATCTGGCAACCAAGATCCAGGCCACTAAGCTGAAGGCGGCAGAGGCCAACGACACGGCCATAGACGTCCTCAACCGCCTGAAGGACATGAACCTCAACCTGATGGGCCTGAAGAGGAACCACAGCAAGCTGGAGGACGACGTGAAGAAAGCCAACAACCTGATCAAAGACCCGGAGAAAAACAGTACGACTTCCATCCAACTCCAGCAATAATGCTTCTGTGTTAGAGACAACAGCTGCATGGATCATGAAGATTTGATTTCTTAATTGAAATGTTTGTGTTACAAGATCACTTAAATGCTTATTTGGTATTTTTCCCCCCCTCATTTGATTTTGAACGTCAACAGCAATAAGTATGTATACACGATTTTTCTTCTTTCATCTGTGCGAATGATTTTAAGAGCTCTCTCCGCTCCCCGAGGCTTCAGCATGGTGCTTTTATCCGGAGCGCTGCATGCACAGAGAGAGTGTTTTCCCAATCGCTCCGTTTCTCCGTTCTTTGTTTCAACCCAACAGGATTAAACGCAGCCTTTGAAAGCTTCACTAAGCTTGTTATCCTAATGAGCGCTTTAGCTAATTACAGATGGAAACTCTGTCATTTTTCGCTCTCATCTTCTCTTTTGAAATAACAGCTCCATGTCTTTCGCTGCCTACGCTGCAAATGAGAGATATATAACATGTCACTTTTTCCCCGTTTTCTCTTTTGCCTCTGAATTCTTTCGTAGTCTCTCGCGCTCTTCTGTTAGAGGCTTTCGTTCTCCGTTACTCACAGCTCCGCTGTCCAGCATGTTTCTAATGCGCTGTTAATTGTATTCAGTCACGCTGTTGTGTGTTAATGTGCGTGCGTGTGTGTGTGTGTGTGTGTGTGTGTGTGTGTGTGTGCAGTTCATGCGGCCGGAGCTAAAGTCAAGGATCTGGAGAATGAAGCTGACAGGTTGCTGGAGAAACTGAAGCCCATTCAGGAGCTCCAGGACAACCTGAAGAAAAACATCTCTCAGATCAAAGAGCTCATCAACCAGGCTCGCAAACAGGCCAACTCTGTGAGTACTGCCCTTCATACGCCACGACAAGTCTGCTTTATTCTTTCAAATCAGTTTATTCAAAGATTGCATTTATTTGAACGCTTGTAGGGGTAGGATACTCGCAAAGTTGGCTACAGCCAGTCTCTGTTGGGAAACCATCGCAATGAAGTCTTCTGTGCTTTCTATTTTCGTTTTCTGAGATTGGTTCTTCAAATTTGAAATTTTGGTCTTTTTTTGGTTTTTCATCAAATATTTTTTCAGACTAGTTTTTTCTCCTACGCTGAGCCATGTATCTCCACTTCAGTGGTACTTACACACACCAGACTTTTAAAACTTTTTCAACCCTGTCTATATCCTGAAGGTTTTACAGAGGGATTTGATCATATATAATTTGCTCGATAATATGCAACATTTTATCGTCAAAATGTATTGTTTTCTGTCTGTTTTAAGGATTATGAAACGAAACTGAGATAAACATTTGACTCTAATGTGTCAAAAAAATGATATACGAATTTTGAAACTGGTTTCATCCAGTGTTCTGTTCTTTAAAAGTATGCAATTAGCACAAATTTCATTAAACAGTGCCTCATTTGCATATTTAAACTTAATATTTTAGAAAACATAAAAAGCATAATACATTTGCAATTATCAATGTAATCAGTCAACTAGCTAAGTAAGTTGATAACTATTAGTTCATTTTTTTCCCTATTCGCCTGCAGTGTCTCGCCTTAATGGTTTAATCAAATTTTTATAATCAAAAAGCCTAATCAAATGAATTTATAAAAACAGCGTTATCTGTTTATTTTCTGATCTTTTGTGTTGTGGAGTTTGGATTATGTTTCTGGTCATCAGATGAATAAAACATGAACAAATTATCTTTAACCAACTAAAAAAAAATAAACAGTACTTTATTCATAAAGGCTCCACTTGTTTCAAGGCTTCTTTATTGTTAAGCGAAAAGCATATCAAATATTTTAAACACTATTCTGTGAACACAAAATCGATAAATGTAGAAGGGTCTTACTTTTAAGATTGCTGATTTCTCTTTGAATAAGGAAGACGAGAAGATCGTTGACTGTGTGCTGACCTCTCGTGACCTTTGCCCCCTAGATCAAGGTGTCTGTGTCGTCCGGAGGAGACTGTATCCGCACCTACCGGCCAGAGATCAAGAAGGGCCGCTACAACACCATCATCCTCCATGTGAAGACGGTCGCTGCTGATAACCTGCTCTTCTACCTCGGATCGGCCAAATACGTGAGTGAGCTTCAGAGACCAGCGAGACGATGAGGGAAATATTAATAAAGAGCTCATAAAGTCACGTTTGATGAGGGCTGAGTTTCCTCAATCGCGTGTAGGTGGATTTCTTGGCGCTCGAGATGAGGAAGGGCAAGGTGAACTTCCTGTGGGATGTGGGTTCGGGGGTCGGCCGTGTCGAATATCCCGATCTCGTCATCAACGATGGAAACTGGCATCGGATCGAGGCTTCGCGGTAATTCAGAGTTCACGTACACTGTGTGCTTTGTTGAGAAATAATCATCTCCTCATTTCCTATCAGATTTTCCATCAGCCTTTATCACATCCTCACAACAAGATAGATGTACTTCAGATGGGAAATTGTGCAAGATGTTCTGCCTCCACCACAAAATAAAAAAGGGAATTGTTACTCTTTTTTTATTACAATTGGTGGTTTATATGTAAGCAATAAGTTACAAGAGAACCTTATAAGAATACTGTATGTATTCAGGAAATCTCTGAATTGAAAGATTAAAATTAGACTTTTGAAATTGGACCAAAAACGATTCTGGCTCCCTTAAAAAAAAGAGATGAACTCAGAATTCAGAGCAGAAGAACAAAGATGTTAAAACTGGAAGCTGTGAAATTGAAAAGGTTAAAAATAAAGGCAACTTATTTATTTTTATTTCTTTCTTTCTCTGTTTGGTGGAAAATCTGCTCCAAGTTTTTCTTACTGAAATATTTTCCTGGTTTTAAGCTTAAACCTCTCCAAATGTAGTTTTTGTGAAATGAACTTGTTTTAAGGGTTGATTCAGTAAGACCAAGTCATCATTTCTGGTATACCATCATTACTTCTCCTCAACATGCTTCTTCTTAAACGTTCCTGATTCCTTTCCAGATGTTAGTTTTGTAAACAGATGTCAATTTGACCTACGTTAGATTTTCTTCACAAAACTAAAATATTACTTGAGTTCATCTAGTGCTAAAAGATAGTGAAGATAGGCAGGGTTTGGGGGGAAACATTGATTATTTGCAGCATACAGTACGATGCTTCACGACTGAAAAGTACTAGTAAGTGTTTGTTGGTCTTGCCGATTACCGGTGGCTGAAGTGTTGGTCTTATCCTCATGTTGTTGGTGTCCAGTATCGGGCTGAACGGCAGTATCTTAGTCCATGCACTGGAGGGACCCAAAACAGGCATCTTGCCGAGCCTCAGAAGTGCCAGATCCCCCGAGAGTTACACCGTGCTGGACGTGGACCAGAACGCTTACCTGTTTGTCGGCGGCATGCTGGGCTCGGTGAAGGTGAGAGAGTTACTGCTTTAGCGCTTGAATCTGGAAATGCACTTTAACGAGGTGAAAGCATGTTTTTTTTCATGCACTGGACAGTTGTGAGATTTTATGATATTTTGCTTATGTGACAATAACTCTGCTGATTCATATAAATATTTATAGAAATAAATTGTATTCCCTAACCTGCTATAAATGTATTTTTTATGCCTGTTGACTGTATTTTCTAAATAATGGAGTATTAAAAGAGTCCTTCTGTAAAAGCCTACCTGTAATTTGTTAACAAAACCACATAAGAATTAAATATTGTGTTTCAAAAACTTGTAATACAAGCCAGCTGTCTTAACGTCTTAAGACCTATTAATGAATTAATATTTCTAGCATATTCACCTGTAATCCTGAAATGTAAATCCATGCCTGTACAGTAGAGGGCGCAGCACAAATAAAATGCAAGATGAAAATGACGCATTCAACACTCTTCATCAATAAAATGAAATGTCGTGTTTATCTGAAGTCATTTTTTCGAAGGTCAGCTTCGAAGATACTGGTTAATAAAATGGCAATAAACACATAAAGTATATGTTAAATATTTAAATATAACCTATGTTTTGCTTTTCACTGTATTGATTTTGAATAATACTAAATATGTTTTTGTCTAGAACTACATTAATGTCATGTTCACACACAACACCTCTGAACGTACTCTCAATTTCTCTCAACATGGCAACACGTCATGCATTACCCCGGCACTGCTTCAGTTTGTTTCAAATCAAAATTGTGAACTAATTTGATTGGGTTCTGTTCTCATCCAATAGTATTGGTTTTGTGAAATCAATGATATTACTGCGACAATGACAAGGATTGTCTGAATGGGAAAAAAAAGGAAATTTTGAATAATTGTATTGAATTATTCTGTGTGTGTGTGTGTGTGTGTAGAAGGCAGACGCTGTGAAAACCACCACGTTCTCAGGCTGTATGGGAGAGACGTCTCTGGATGGGAAACCCATCGGCCTCTGGAACTACAGAGAGAGGGACGGGGCTTGTGCTGGATGCGTGGTCAGGTGAGCAAACACACACACACACACACACACACACACATCAGTTCAGTGCGAGGAGCTCAGTGTAAAGTGTGTGTTTGTGTGTGTGTGTGCAGTCCTCAGCCGGCGGACACTGAAGGCACGGTTCAGTTTGACGGAGATGGATACGCAGCTGTGAGCCGACCCACTCGATGGAACCCAAACGTCTCCACGGTCATGTTCAAGTTTCGCACCTTCTCCACCGACGCGCTCATGATGTACTTCGCCACCAAAGACATGGTAACACCCCCCTCCCACGCTTAAAGGGGTCATCGAATGCCCAGTTGATATGATTCCTTTGATATTTTCTTACTGAAAAGTCTTTGGTTAAAATTTATCAGTGGTTGTACTTACAATCTCAGATCTCGAAAGTCAAACTAAAAAGCGTTCATCAAAAGTAGCAGCTCTCTGATGCCTGCAATTCATATACAGTATAATTACCCAATGATATAACTGAGAGAGAGTAGGCTACTGCCATCTCTTATTTATTCCCCTTTAAACCATATAAATGAGCAATCAGCTGCTTATATCCGTGCTCCGTCTGTCTGTCTGAGCAGAAGGACTTCATGAGTGCAGAGCTGAGCGATGGGAGGGTAAAAGTGAGTTATGATCTGGGCTCAGGAACCGGCTCCATCATCAGTGACAAACGCTATAATGACGGCAAATGGAAGTCGTTCACCATGTCCCGCATGAAGAAAGAAGGTACACACACGACTGGAGATGTTCACATTGGTCCTTTGCGAGCTTTTAGAAGTATTATATTTTTAGCTGTATTATTTTATTTCAGTTGCCAAAAATATATTTTTAATCATGCTACTTTTAGTTAACGATAACATTGGTGCCAAGAAGATATATAAGTACACAAATGTATATTCAAATGCTGCACCATCCTAATTACTTAAAGCTGCAGTCTGTAACTTTTTTTTTGGTTAAAGATGATGCAAAATCGATATTTGAGCAAGTACATAACCAGCCCGTGTTCAAAACTGTGCCTTACTTTAGCACAATTCACAACGGTCCGCTTACAGTAATGTTTTCTAATATGAGTGGTACGGGCAGGTTTTCTCAGGAAGTTGGAGTATTGCGCTGTTTGGCAATTTATGGCAATTTTACGTCACGTCTGTAAACATAAAGAAGCTGTCCCGGCGAGTACAGGCTATGGCTTCATTCACCGAGGAACCTGCAGCCTTTTCTAACAGCAGCAGGAATAATTCAATGTCAAAAAATCATTTTGATGGCGGATTGTATTCTAGAAAAGATTAAATTCACACATGTGAATGAAATCCCATTCCGAGGGTGTTTCGATGGCGACAAAAAGCCTTTAAGTAGGAGGTTTTACGTAATCCCAAGCATGAACTGCATGTGATAGACCACGATGCCCATCGGTTTATTTTGGTCAGACTCGGTGTCAGTGGTCGATGCTTTGAAAGCGTCACAGTGTTTCACTGTTTCTTTTGCATTTGCTTATTAGCAAGCGTCGCCATAGTGAACATCGACACTAACGAGGATGAGCAGATGCGGATGGCATCTCCGGGTGGAGCGACAGGCCTCAACCTGAGGGAGGATGAGAGGATGTATTTCGGCGGTGTACCTAAGGCTGGAAACTACAGGTGTGTATTCTTCTACTACACGAGTTCCTTCTGTGTTTAATCTCACGTCTGCTAATAAAGCTGGATGAGGGTTTTTTCACGTTTCCTCAGGCCAGAGGTGGTTTTGAAGAGATTCTCTGGCTGTATGAAAGACATTGAAGTTTCCCGAACGCCGTACAATTTGCTGAGCAGCCCGGACTACACAGGACTGACCAAAGGCTGCTCCATTGAGGTACAGCCACGAAAGGCCTTTGTCATTGTCTCTCTTCACTAAAGGCAGCATTCTCCACAAGCACTCTTTCTTTTATTAGAAGAGAATTAGCATTACAAATAGCAATTACAAAGTGTCCAGGACAGTTGCTGTAGTTGAGGAGACACCCATGACCGATCTGATGGCGTCAGCCGATGAACCACAGGAGGATTCTGGGTGAAACTACGAACTAAACACCGGCTTCTCTCTCTGTCAGAACCTGCACACCGTAAGCTTCCCCAGACCCGGGTACATGGAGCTGAAGCCCGTGTCGTTTGATGTGGGCTCAGAGATCTCTCTCTCCTTCAGCACGAAGAGTGAGAACGGCATCATCCTGTTCGGCAGAGGAGGACTGACCTCTATGACACAGCTCACTCAGGGCCTGACGCCCGTCCACATCCCACGCCGCTCTCGCAGACAGACCGGAGAGGTGCTCGCACACGCCTCACACTCTCATTCAGTCATGAGATTACTGAAATGTGCTTAGCGCTGATAAACCCTTTTACACAGATTGACGTTTTAACTGCGCAACACTCCTATACACAACAGTCCCATAGTCCCACTACTCTTATTTATCAGTAAACAACGGTGGAAAATTCTTTATAAAGCCAATCCGGATTTGGGGGGAGGCTTTGAACAGTTTCATGCAGCCAGAATTATTGTTTTTACATTCCACTTGGAGGCGGTTTTATCGAAAACCACATCAGTAGACCAGCAGGGACGAACAAACAGCATAAAAGAAATATAAGTGGAAATTTGTGTGGACTTTGTAAAATGGAATTTCGGGCAAGTTTTCTTTGCCAATCAAGTGGAATAGATGGGGAATTACACTTCCGAGCAAGTTGTTTTCAGCCTGCCAAGATTTTCTTAATTCCTATAGAAAAGTAGTTTTCTGGTGGGCTCCTCATTTATAGATCTTTTTTCTGAGGAACAGTACAGAGCATCGTTTAACTGTCAGAAAATGTCACACTGTGTCATCCCGCATCTAGGATCACTGATTATAATTGGTTCTGTTTGAATTTATTGAATCGCGCCACTTGTGTCTGATATAGAAATATTGGTTCTGTAGTAGATTAAAGTATATGTGTCATCGCCGCTATGTTTACCTAGCACTGGCAGTCTTTTCACAAACTTATGCTTAGTGCAGAACCATTCGTTTTCAAAAACATCAGGTTCCAACATATCTCAAAACAGGTACTGGAGAAAAAACATGAGATTTGAAAGAAACCAGTGTTGAGCCATTTAAAGACTTTCAAATGAACAATTGTATATGTGTTACTATATACTATATATCAATACTATTATGAATAGGTATCCAGTGTAGAGAAGAAAAAACCTGTCCAGTTCAGCAGCAGTGTTCTGAACACTGTGATTTCTCAAAATCACAAAAAGACGAATATGGCTTGACCTGTCAGTGTTCTTAGTAGAAAAAAAGCTTCACCTGGCAACAGAATGTAAGTGTTTGTCAGTTTTGAGTTAGTCATAAGTCAAAAGTGCACCTGATTTTTTTTACCATAGGTTCAATATAAATGGACCAAAGGGCCTAATTCAATATTATGGAACAAAATAGTCTTTGGAAAAAAAAACATGCAAAAAGCTAACCATGTCTTTACTGGCAGTGAAATGATACTCCAGATTTTGTAATAAACCCATTGGGAGCATATATTGTGAAAACATAATAGGTCCCAGAACAGAACTTTGAGGAACCCCACACTTAAAAGGTGCAGAAGATGATGCAAATCCACATAAATTAAGTCTTTCTGCATATATAAACACATTATATATATATATATATATAAAAAAATTCTAAACTTGTATTCAATATTTATGTATTTGTGTTTTAGCATTTTAATAGAAAATGCCATTTTTAGCAAAGTCCTGTATTTTAAGCAATATATATATAAAGATCTTGTTGACACACATACACAGATATTCATATTCATATCACTGGGTTAATGATCTATACACAACATAACTAGAGATATTTCTGTGTCTGTAAAGGCATCTCCCTCACTGACTAGCCTACTTCGTCCCAATCAGATTCAAAATGGTTCAAAATTTACATGATCTACATATAATCTACATACTGTATATGATCTACATTGTCTCTGATCCCAACTGTTTTTTCAAGCTCGGTACAAGACATGCACTAGGGCTTTCCTTACTGTAATACACCTACAACAGGGATTGACATAAAAACTTGTCTTTGGCAAGGAAGCATTGTCTCTGATGGGAAATTAATTAATTGTTAAACTTTTAAACAGTACCTTCAATTCTTACCATCTGTTCAAGCCATGCAATGAAAATGTTATGGCCTATAGTATCATATGCTATTTATACCAAAACTGCAGCATCCCCAGAGTCTACAGTTAACACATTGTTAAGAACCTTTAAAAATGAAGATTCTGCGTTATGATGCTGTCTATAACCAGAGAGAAATACTTAGTTTCGGGGCAAAAAGAAGGCAGATGAATGAGAACAGCTTTGTCTAGTACTTTTGAAAGAAATGGCAATTTTAAAACAGGTCTATAGTTGAAATAAAATAAGTGTCAATGTTGTAAATTTAGTTGTAACACAAGTTCAATTTATGCTATAAAGCAGTTTTACAGAAAACAGTGATGTTATTGTTCAGATCAGAGTTGATTCAGTTCACTTGAAAAACGGTATCAGTGCTGCAAAGTCAGTGTAATTATTCAGCTCAGTTCTGATTTTGACTGAATATAAATGATCTTTTAATGCCCGCAAAACACAAAGCTCCTGTAGGTAGGACTGAGTCTGAGCGTTAGCTGCATTGCGTAGTTTTGAAAAATCCAGCCTTCTTCCAGCTGATTGCAAACACAGACACACAGGAGACCGTGCGAGACGGCTCGATGCTGTTCTTTTTGCCTGTCTGAGCACTTAGGAAGGTGATTATGGGTAATAGTGGAAGTCCGGGGAGCCACGGCCTTCAGTACGAGATCATAATGAATCCACGGGGTTACAGGGGTCTCATAGCCCATAAAAGAGATTTATTATCCGGGCAGGTTTGTAATTGCTTCTGCCCTTCAGCAAACAAAAGTTGATCTTTTTTTGTTACCAGGTGGACTAAAGGCCAGGGGCACGGTGATCATTTTAATTAAAATATGACTTTCTACATCTTTGTCAGTAACGTCTTCATCATCCTTCTCTCTCTCCAGCTCAGGGGCAGCACATCAATTATGCGGCGTATCCGTAGTAAGCAGTCGCCTCTCTCACCTCCCTGTGATACTCCGTTTGTAAAAATAGATTTACAAGCCAGCGTTTTGATGGATCGCGTCCAATTTGCGATAACCCTCCCGGGAGAGGGTGCCGGACCGCCACCTTTTGAAAATCATTATTGCTCGTAAATTAAGTGGGTGTCATTTTGCGGGAGTGCGGCTTCGGAGAGGCCAAGGGTTTTCTCCACCGCTCCTCATTCATTCCTCCAATTTACGGCGAGTCCAGGGTCACCTGCGCTGCGTGCGCGTCGCCGTCGGCTCGGAGAGAGGATCCTGCTCTTGCATCACTCTCCTCAATTCCAGTGCGGCGCGCAGAGCGTGAGTGTGTGCTCTCAGAGCCGTCTGTCTGATTACCGGCCCTCAGCTCACTCCCCGCGAATATATTACTGTGAGCCATTCTGTACCTCAGGACGCCTCTGTGTACCATTCTTATCAAAAATACTTAGCTTTTTATCTAGACTACATTTTCATATATTATCGGCAAATAATCTTGGCTTGCAAAGCTCACCGTTAAAATGCTTGGATGCCAGGGCGTTATTGTGTGGTTGCTAAGGTGTTTTTAGTGCAGTTGGTTAACCAAAAAGTTTCTGGGGCCTTGGTTGCATGTCCTGGCTCATTGCTAAGCTGTTTCTAAGGGGTTCTAGAGTGTGACAGTAGCTACTCGGTTGCCGGGGCCAATTGTCATTTGGTTGCTAGGATGTTGTGAGTGTTTTTAGCGCAAATGGTAAAAAAAAAAGAATTTGCTGTAGCTGGGCCGTGGCATTGCTGTTTATGTGTTCTGGTTGGTTGCTAAGGTCTTTCTAGGAAGTTGTTGGGAAATTGTGAAGCGTTTCGGAGTGTTAAACATTTACTACTCTGTTGCCAAGGCGTTGTTATTTGGTTGTTAGGGTTAACACAGTTAACACAGTAGTGGTTAGGGTATTGCTAGGGTGTTGTTTATGTGCAATGGCTAGTTGCTAAGGCGTCTCTAGGTGGATGCTGGGGTATTCTGAGTGGTTTGGGGTGAAGTTGCTGCTCTGTTGCTAGGGTGTTGTGGGTAGTTGTTAGGGTATTATTCTGCAGTGGCATTAGCGCTGCATTGCTGGTTGTTTACGTTTTCTGGCTGGTTGCTAAGGCGTCTCTAGGTGGTTGTTGTGGTATTCTGAGGGATTTCTAGAGCGTTACTATTCAGTTGCTAGGGTGTTATGAGTGATTGCTAAAGTGTAGAGTTCAAACTGGTTCTTGCTAGGGCATTTTAGTTTGCTAGGGTGTTCTGGAGGGTTGATAAAGTGTTTTTAGTACATTGCTATGTAGTTTTCTCAGTGTTGTGAGTGGTTGCTAGGACATCGCTAAGGTGTTTTGAGTGTTTTAAGCACACTCAGAACATGATTAACCTTTTTTCATGGTGGCATGTTTGTTTAGGGTGTTTTAGGCTGGATTCTACTGTGTTTCTTATCATGTTGGTATAGTGGGCAGTTTGTTATAGGGTATTCTGGTAGTTGCATTGCTGACAGTCAATGCAGATCATTGTCATGGAGCCAATACCGGGTGACCGATTGATTGCACGTGAAAGTTTATCAGTTTGAGTTGTGGGATTGTTTAGATCACTAACACTGTGCACAATAGTGACTAGTAAAGCGATTAGTAATAGTCCAAGCCTCATCCATCCGTATGTGTGTGTCTGCAGCCCTTCCTGTCTGTGCAACTGAATAAAGGGGCTCTGGAGGTGCTGGTGTTCACCGGCAGCAGGAATCCACGCAGAGCTTTCAGAAAAGTGGAAAAGGGAATACTGCATGATGGAAGAGAGCACTCACTGCGAATCCAGAGACTTCAGGGAGCGTAAGTCCCCCCTCCTTCTCTCTCTCTCTCTCTTTCTCTCATAACTTTTCCCAAGCAGGCCTCTTTGAAACTAATGGAGCATGCGTGTGTAGATCTTTCACTGTGCAGGTGGATGAAGAGCCACCCTTCCAGCAGCCATTACCCAATGATCATCCTCTGAGCATCCATCGCCTCTTCATCGGAGGCATCCCTACAGACATAGAAACAGGTGTACAGCGGCCGAACGTGCCTTTTGAGGGCTGCATCTGGAACCTTCTCATCAACACTGTGTACGTCCAAACTGCAGCCATCATGGTTCCACATCTCTATTAAAAAATACATCTTTTTTGGTGGAATTGAAGGTGCTGTATGTAATTATTTAACCACCCTGAAGCAAAAAAAAAGTTAAGACATCATGCTACGGTCAAGTTCTATGAAAAACAATGCTACAGCCAGTTATTCTATTTTGAAATGTGCATTCCATGACAGAATGTCTGCCTTTGTTTTGTGACTCCGCCCACTAACATTTCACCCAATAGTACTTTGACACCCTAGGTTGCCAGGTGGTGGAAAACACAGCATATTGCAGCTATGAAAGCAAACAAATTCGTTTGGGTCAGAGATCACAGATTCTACTAGATCTAAAAAGATTTGGGATCTATTAAAAAATCTCTATGACCGGATCATAACAATATTTGTTAGTTTATACTAGTGCTGTCAATAGATAATAAAAATAAATCTAATTAATCACATTTTTCTAAAATGAATTGCGTTTAGAGTAAATATACTTTTATATTGCAATAATTTCTGATGAAATCTTTAAATTAACAACATAAAGACAGATCTGAATGCCTTTTTTTGAGATTGAAGGCCATGTCTGGACTAGTTTTCCATTAGTACGTAGCTATTTAATCACTGATTAGAAATTCATCATTCATACATACAAAACAGTCAGTTTTAACATTTAAAATAACATCTAGTTTAATTGAACTTCAACAATCTTCACATAAAAAACTGTTTAATACCAGTACTGATTATAATAACAGTACTAATAACAGGACTAAATTAAATATAGATAAATCCTTGAAGCTATAAAAGTTTTTTTTTCCCTGTTTTGTCTTTGTCCTTTGTTTAATAGACATCACAGCAGCACTGGACTGCTTCAGGACTGATCTGAAAACCATTTCAAAAACAATGTTATTAAATGTGACTTATATGAAATATATTATATGCGTGCAGTTTTAAGGCAGCTTTAGCCCTAGTCCTGCCCCTGCATTAATTACATTAAAGAAAAAATTAATCGCATGGCGTTAACACACTCATTTTGACACCACTAGTTTATACCTCTATATATATGTTTATACATGTTCATACGTCTGTATAATAGTGTTTTGTTTAGAATAAGGTTAATAATTAGATTACTGAAATCCATGTCAGTGTAGGGCTTGTCTCCATCTATTGTCAGGGGTGTTCATTTCTGACAATGAGAGTCCTCAACCTGGCAACCTGAGTCTCAGAAGGTGGTGGGAGAAACTATATTTTGAATTTGGACTGGAATAACCACTTCAGCTGCCACCTGTCAAGATTACGCACTGCACCTTTGAATGGCTTATTGCAAAAATAATGTTTAGTCGTTTAATAATTTTGGTAAAAAAAGAAACATTATTCTAAAATATTGTTGTGTTCCACAAAGGAAAGTCATGCAGGCTTGCATTTTAATTTTTGGGATGAACTTTAAAGCAGACAGAGTCTACAGTCCCTAACACACTTGCCCATCAGTGTTGCCAAGTCTTTTATTTTCCTGCAGAATGAGTTTTTTTTGACACTGGGACGTGATTTAGATGGAGGGGGGTATAGTAGTTGGACTGGTTTTCTGTCGCAGACCTGGCAACCCATCGGTTGCTCAGGGCATTAGGTTTTAAACCCTTTTTTGGCTTTAATGAGAAACATAAAACAAATGTTTTTTTTTTCTGTCCTAGCACGAGACTTAACAGTAACGGTTGAGCTTTCTGGTGTACAGATAATAGGACGTCAGAGACGCTAGCAAGTCTTCCAAGCTTCTCGAGGTCACCTTTAACAGCCCACGATAAATGCGCCGACCTCCAGAGCACAATTCACTGCAGTATGTTTCGACTGGGCTGTAGTGACTCGTACACACCAGCGACTAGTGTAAACATTGACCCATTTTTCCCAGCCTCCAGTGGCTGTAGATTAAAGGTCTTGTTTTCCTTCCAGTGCAGTTTTGAGGTGCAGTCATAAGCTAAACGCTGTATGACATTAATAATCACAGTTTTTCTTGCTCTAATGAGGAGTATGAATCTCTGCCAGTGGGCTGTGCGTCTTTTCCACTAGAGCGAACCCCATTGCCCTCTACCAGACTCATTTAAATGAGTCTGTCCTTGCTCATAAGCGTGTTCATTATTCACCTGATTGGAGTCACGTCGTGTCATCGTTCCCTCAAGAGCGGCTGTGTGTTGTGTCTGTGTCTGTCAATGAAACAGGCCCGTGGACTTCTCTCAGCCCGTGGCCTTTGAGAACGCAGAGATTGGCCAGTGTCCCGACCTGGCCCCGCCCCAGCCCCGCCCCAGACCCCGAGGAGGAGGAGGAGGAAGAGGGAGCGGCTCCGCCCAAACCAGCTCTGAGGCCCACAGAAGCAGCTCGGCCTCCACCGCCAGCCTCCACCGTACGTCCTTTAACCAGTAGTTTAAGACTGACCGCTAGTTGGTCAGTTTGTACATAATGGGACACAATGTCCTCTTAGTTTCGTTCCTTTTCTAGCGCTTATGTTTGCATCTAAACACAAAGAGTTAAATTCGATATCTCTGACAGTTTTAGGGTCAGTGTTGCCGAGGCGGTTTTAACTCACAGTTAGGACTGAACGATTTGTTTGGGAAAAAATAATTTTATAATTGTTTAGAAGGCTGCACAATTTGGCCAACAATTTATTTAATAAGAATTAATTAATTAATTAATTATGCCACAACTACTAAATGTTATTACTATCACGACCTGGATCACAAAAGCAGTTATAAAAGGATAATTTTTTTCTAATTGAGATTTACACATCATCTGAAATCTGAATAAGCAGTCTTTCCATTGTACAATATTTGGCTGAGATACATCTAATTGAAAAAATACTGAAGGGTCAGAAAAA
The DNA here is from genome assembly GCF_018831695.1 of Puntigrus tetrazona. Classification (NCBI taxonomy): domain Eukaryota; kingdom Metazoa; phylum Chordata; class Actinopteri; order Cypriniformes; family Cyprinidae; genus Puntigrus; species Puntigrus tetrazona. The sequence continues at coordinate 595,747 of NC_056718.1, forward strand.
TTGCCTTTAAAGTTATAACAGTCATTGTATTGTATTGTAAAAAATGAAATACCAATATTTATGTGCATATTGCAAACCAAACTGCACATTATAAGTGATATGAAGCAGCATTTATACACAAAGTGCATATTATATATATCATTTAAATACATAGCAGCCACTGCAAAGGCATATTACGGTGTTGGCTTCTATTTCTTGTCACTGTAGAAGTTAAAGCTGAACAGTCGCTGCACCTCCTCTTTGCTCCTTGAGGATTTCAGGTCTCACTTCAGATATCCAGACCAGTATGAATGCATGCGTTTGTCCAGGCATCATGCACACCAGCTCCCGAAACATCAACCCTATGATCATGTTATCCTGAGAAAGAGAAAGACTGAAGGATAGCAGTGAGAGAGAGTAAACGCTAGAGCAGTTTTCCAGGCCATTAGCCTCACAGATGAGCTGAAGATGTGCAGAGACTTCCATGTGGCCTAGCGGTGGTTCACGCACTGCATGCTGCTTTTAACACAGACCTTCTCTTCAGCTGAAGGAGCTAAAGCTAACAGCGTTAGCACTCATGCCGGTCTCCTGGGCAGTCACGTCTATAAACAGTTTCCCATGCATGTTTTTAAATGGTTTACAATATTATTTATCACTGCAGCTGCAAAATACAATTAGTCAATATTTTTGGTACCAATGACCCGATTACGGAAAAGGAGTTTGAGCTATAGCACGCAGACATTGCATGTAATCATTCAGTCGTGGCGTGTGAGAACGAAGGCATGAATGCTAAAAAGCAATGCAAATACATATAATGATGAGGACTGTAGAGAGAGAAAACAAAGCCAGATCTCCAACGTTTTAGGCCTAAAGTCATGATCAAAAACCTTCAAAAAAAAAGTATGGTCACCCTACTAATAAACGTGCACACGCTGTCTATCAATATTCAGAATTTCAGAACTGGCTCTCTTTTAAATTCATAAATGTGAATCTGAATTGCAGAGATGTTAAACGGAAATGACAGGAAGAGGAGTTTCTGACAGCCACACGTCTGTGGAATTTCATTAGTCAAAGTTTGTGGGAATAATAACATCTGACTGTTACATTTCGTTTTGAACAGTCTGAAACAAATCGGGGGGAACCATGTTTCTTGTTTGTTTCATGCACCATGATGCTTTAATGCTGTCGTGTAATCGCTGGCTTCACCTGAGCTCTTCGTGATCTGTCTCTTTCTGCTGCTGTCACTCTGCTGCTCTCAGGCCACGCCCCTCGCCGAGGCCACGCCCATCACAGACACGCCCACCGGTGTTAAAGAAGCTGCGGTATTAACCTGCTCACACACACACACACACACACGCGCACACACACACATCATGTGAATATTCCAGTTCCTCCATTCAGACACTCATCCTTTGACTGACGGCCGGCAGAGCTTTTATCTGCTTTATGCTGCTTCTGCTGCTTTGTTTTTGGAGGAAGTTCTGATTTCTGAGTCACAGTGTGTTTCATTGTTCGACAAGCTCCTCATTCTCAGATGAAAACTGAACGCCGATGAAATAAGCGCAGTGATGTGTTGTGACTGTTCTCTGGCTCCATCTACTGCCTGTGCTTTAGAAACAGCTCATAGACTTAACTTAAGTCTTAACATCTAGAGGTTTGGTGGCTCACAATTTACACATTATGCCAAGTATACAGTAGCAAAGCACTGATAAACAAGTTTATAATAAACTGTATCCACTACACTGTTGGTACACTAATAGTCCATATACTGTACAAAAAGTAAGTTCCTCATTTATTGGCTTTAATTATGAAGTGTTCCTCAGATGTTGAAAGGTATAGCGTGTTAAGCACAAATGTCATGCAATTTCACTTTTACAGTCATTTATTATCAATAATAATTTTTTTCATGTTTTCATGAACTGTAGATATATTTTAGATCCCTTGGCCCTATACCCAAATATAAACACTATTAAAAACCATTATAATATATGTAACGAATATAATAAAAAGCAATATTTTTACAATATTTTGTTACATAATTTATGCAACATCGCTTTTCTCAAGTAAATGAGTCAGCTGTATTAAAATGTGCTTGAAAACTGAATCTTGTCACAAATTCAATAGAATCGGCTGATTAATTTCCTGAATTCAGTATTCGTTGATTAAATATGTAAACACTGGCACATCTGTAGAGCTGTTGAGATCACATCTGTTAAACTACACCAGTTAGGTTTAGAATACTTACATACTGCATATATATTCAATCAGAAAATAATAATTTGTATATTACAGTGACTATTACTGATGTGTTTGTATTAACACATAGTGTAAAGACTACAGTTGCTAAAATGAACTAGTTAACAAATGATTTGTAAGTACTTTATTTCTATATACTAAAATGTTTTGGTGACTTCCGTAATGTGCAGCGTTTGATTGACACCTGCTCTGTCCAATCACACAGGTGTCGTGCACAGCGGAGGCGGAGCCTGTTGTGCTGGAGCTGGCCAAACAGTTCGGTCTGTCCAGAAACAGTCACATGGCTTTTGAGTTTGACGACAAGAAGGTGAAGAACAGGTGAGTGTGAGTTACTCTCATCTTCCTCCTCCTCCTCTTCCTCCTCCTCGTCCTCACGCGGTGTGTGTGTGTCGGCTCCTCAGGCTGATCATCGAGTTCGAGATACGCACAGAAGCTGCCTCGGGGCTGGTCTTCTACATGGCCAGAATAAACCACGCCGACTTCGCCACCATCCAGCTGAAGGAGGGCATGGCTCACCTGAGCTATGATCTGGGCAGCGGAAACACCTCCGTCAGCGTGCCACGCATCATCAATGACGGACAGTGGCACAAGGTCAGAGCGCATGACCTTTGACCTCTATCGCTCTCTGGTTCACAGTTCACAATTTCAAAGCTTTTGGCTCATCTGGATACAATATTGAGTTTTGATGCTGTGATAATAGAGAAGGTGCACGGGTCACAATTAGACCAGAAACATCATTTATGCAAATATGTGTGACCATCACGTTACAAGCATCAAGCATGCTGTCATTGAACTAGTTTTATAATTGTTGAAATAAGTCCAAACAGTTTGGGCTTATTTAAACACCACCTGAGGCTGGTGTTACGAGCACTTCCTCTGTCTGTTGGCCGCTTTAAAATGAATCACTTTATATATTCCCCAATTGTAAGTCGCTTCAAATAAAGCCGTCTGCAAAATGATTAAATGTAAATATTTATTTTGACAGAAAATAATAATTTTATTCTTCAAACAAACACACATTCAACTGATCAAAAGTGACAGTGAAGACATTTATAGTGTTTTAAATAAATTTATCTGTAAACCCAGAAAAATAAAATAGAAAAATATTTTTTTTGACACTAATATAATCAGAAATATTTCTTGAGCAGTAAATCAGTATGATTTCTGAAGGATCGTGTGACACTGAAGACTGGAGAATAATGCTAAAAAATATAGCTGCACTTCAGAGAAATAAATTACAGTAAATGCAGCTGTTTTAAATTATTTTATTAAAGTATTTTGGATCAAATAAATGCATCCTCAGTGAGCAGAAGACTTTTTTCAGAAACATACAAAAACTATTTTACACACCTCAAACTTTTGACTTCAAACTTTTTTTCAACGGCTTGCACCCAAAGAAACAGACTAATACTAGCGTATATGCCCGTCTTTTTATGATGTAATGAGCACATTGTGTTTTATGAGGAGTGATCCCAGTTCTGGCTGATCTAATTAATGCAGCCTAACAATCCTTTAACAGATTTGAATACTAGAAGCGTATTAGTGTGTTATGTGTAGGCTAGTTTAAAAAGATGTGTCTTTAATCTAGATTTAAACTGACAGAGTGTGTCTGCCTCCCAAACAGTGTTAGGGAGATCAAAACATTTTGCAAAACACAACACACAGTTCTCTATGTAACACACAGGAATATCTAACAGGAAGTATCTTGATTTTCTTTTTCAAACACTACACATGCTCAATGTATTTATTTTCTTAAGTGCTGTGCAATACTGTGTTCACAACCACAAATGCTTAGAGTAAAAAAAGGTTGGTCTTACTTTCGTGTTTAGTGTGAATCTCTTTGCCAATTACTTTCAGTTTTGTAGAGAAATTTACAAGATACTCACGAAAAGATGAGCTTTAGGTTTTGAATAACTATGTATCATATATCCAAAAATATAACATTATAGAAAAGGTTTGCAACATTTGTGATATTTGGAATGCAGTGCTTCATTCTCCAAAAAAATGATTTGAACGAAGTGTACTATGTTTGGATTTGACTGTAAAGTTTTAGAAAAAGGTAAGCAGTAAAAGCCCTGTAAAAGCAAGCAAGTGTTGTGTTTGTAGATCCGCGTGACGAGAGAGAAGCAGAGAGGATTCCTCGTGATTGACTCACGTTACTCCAAACACACCAGCAGCCCGAAGAAAGCTGATATTCTGGATGTGGTGGGAATGCTGTATGTGGGAGGTTTACCGCTCAACTACACCACCAAACGCATCGGACCGGTGAGCACACACACACACACACACACACACACACACACACACTCAGATACTCCACACAGTCTTGTCTGCTCCACACTAAGTCTGCTGCTGCTGTGCTTCTTTAGGTGCTCTACAGTATCGACGGTTGCATTAGGAACTTCAAGATGATGAATCTGCCCCTCAACATGGAGCAACCCACATCTAGCTACCGTGTGGGCTCCTGCTTCGCCAACCCAGAAAAAGGAACTTATTTTGATGGCACAGGCTATGCCAAAGCTGGTGAGGATCCACTTTCAGTCATATACAGTGTTGTAAACACTTAACGCCACTTCCATTCAGTTATTGATTAACTCGTCCCTAACTGCTGGGTTGATCCCGAAAAGTTTGAAGCATGCTCTGGTTCAACCATTGCTCAAGGAAGGGTGCCTTGATAATTAACGGCCTGTCTCTATGCTATCATTTTTGTCAAAACCTTTTGAAAAGGTGTTGTATTCACAACTGATCTCTTTTCTGAATGAAGCTAAGTTAATGGTCCCTCTCCAATCTGGTTTCTCTGGCACTGAGTCTGCTTTGCTCAAAGTGTTTTACTTGCTTCAGTTCTGTTGATGCTGGTTGGAAAAGTTGTTTGGCATTGGGGGTATTGCTTTGCAGTGGTTCAACTTATATCTTTTACTGACATGTCTTTTACTGTTGAATTAGGTCAGTTCTGTTCGTCTGTTGCCCCTTTTACTTGTGGAGTGCTGCAAGGTTCCTTATTAGACCCACTTCTTTTTCATTTATATTGGATGATATCATTAGATGACATGGTGTTTCGTTTCATTTGTATGCAGATGATACTTAGTTATTCCTAACATTTAAAGATGGCGATACAGTTGACCCATTTTGGCCTGCCGGAAATGGTTGTCTCAATGAAGATAAAACTGAAATAAACGTTTTTGGACTCCCAAAGTTGGGAGCTTGTCTTATAAATGAAATTATGACAAGCATTTCTCCTCAGTCTCTTGGTGTTATTCTGGACTCTGGTCTCTGCTTAACTAAGCATATCAATACTGTGGTCAAGAACCGTTTTTATCAGTTACGGATCATCTAGAGATTTGTCTTTTTGTGATCTAGAGAAGGCCATTCATGCCTTAATCACCTCTCATCTTGATTATTGTAACTCGTTATATTCAGCTCTTCCTCTTTTATCAAGCCCCATTGCATCTTAAATGTCATCTTTACAACTTGTTCTTCCTCTAGATCTCGAAGATCTGCTGATAAGGCTTTTTTAGTTGTCCCTCGCTCACGTTTGAAGGACTTTTTCGATTGCTGCTCCCCATCTTTGGAATCAACTGCCACTAGACCATCTGTTGCAATTTTTTAAATTAAGCTGAAAACATATTTTCATTCCCAAGCATTTTAATTTAGGATCTTATCGTTATTTGCATCTGTTTTGACTCAGCACTTTGATCCGCTTTGCTGTGATAAATGTCCTATATAAATAAACCTTACTTACTTACATTATTATTATTATTATTATTATTATTATTTAATTGTCACAGAGTTTCTGAAGGCTGACACTCAAACAGCAGAAGCACAAACCAAATCTGCAAAACCATAAGCCTTTAACTGTTTTCAATTGTATGTAAACTCATCTAACAAAATTTGCATTAAGGCAAAGATGTTTGCTTTTGAGTAGTGCTGTCAAATAATTAATCACATCCAAAATAAAAGATTTGGTTTACAAAATATAAATGTGCATGTATATACTGTATATTTTTGCATATGTATTTGCATGCATATATCTATATTCATATCATTTATATTTATATTTATAAATATATTCAATATAGAATTTTTTCTTAATTACATACATGCATGTATTTATATATACATAATAAATATACACAGTACACACACATTATGTAAACAAAAACTTAGATTTTGGATGCAATTAATCATTTGACAGCACTACTGTTGTAATATTTTGAATGCAGTGCTTAATTTTTTAAGAGATTTGAGGCATTTTGCATGGGTGCGTGCAATTCTTGAATTTGTGTGGAAAGTATTGAAAATGTTTAAGCAGCTGAAAAAACTTTAAACACACAGAGATGTAATGTGTGTGTGTGCAGTGGACACATATCGAGTGGGTAACGACGTGTCCGTGGATCTGGAGTTCAGGACGGCTCAGAGCAGCGGGGTTTTGTTAGGGGTCAGCAGCCAGAAGATGGACGGCCTGGGTATCGAACTCGTCAACGGAAAGGTACGAAAGAGGAGACTTAATTTGAGTATTTTCAGTTCCAGTGAAGAGCTCAAGTAAATTGGGAGGAGTGTTTGTCAGTAAGAGTGTTTGTGTTGGTTGCTGTAGCTTTTCTTCCATGCTGATAACGGAGTGGGGCGCTTCACGGCTGTATATGAGCCGAACCCGGAGGCGGGGCTTTGTGACGGACAGTGGCACACAGTCTCCGCCCACAAGCTGAAGCACCGCCTGGAGCTCGTTGTGGACGGTGAGAAGTCCGAGGCAGCGAGTCCAGACGTCCGCTCTGCCTCCGCCGACACCAATGACCCCGTGTATGTGGGCGGGTACCCCGGTACGTCAATCAAACTCTGTTGCCATGGTTTCGTTGTTAAACATGTTCATACGTTCATTCATGACTCGCCCTGGGAGTTATTAACAAGCTAACAGGCAGCAGTCATTAAAAAGAATTTATTTAATGAAAATAATCCAAAAATATCTCATTTCAAGAAAATTAACGGTTTGGTTTTTATTAACATGTACATGTTAAACTAGAATGGTTGTTTCTTTTTCTCTCATCTCGTCTTAGCAGACAGAGACATTCACAGTTTGATAAGTTTGAATGTTTTCTGAAGCATCGTTTGTGTGATTGTTGCAGAGGGTCTGAAGCAGTTTGGACTCACTATAAACACACCATTTAAAGGCTGCATGAGAAATGTGAAGATCACTAAAGCTGGGAAGACTCTGGAGATCCAGATGAACAAAGTCCTGGAGCTCAAAGGAGTTCAACCTCTCACCTGCCCTGCTAGTTAAACACACACACGCTTGATTCATTTAAATGTTACTCTGAGTGAATCAGTTTATGAATCAATGAATCAGAAATATTCAAAGAACTAACTGAAGCGCATAACCAAATAACACAAGGAGTATTAATAATAAAAAAGCTAGACAAACCAAAGATTACAATCCAAGCCAGATAAAAAAACTGCTTTAAAATAAAAATTATACAGCCATAGAATATGATTTGTATAATAACTTTTGGTAACAGTTTATAATAAGGACCCATTAAATAACATTAGTTTAAGCATTAACTTACATGAATGATCAATGAGAAATACTCTACAATACGTAAGTATCTGTTGTTAGTCAATAAAAATACAACTGTTCACGTTTGGCCTGGTCCATTAAAAAGAACAGAAATTTGTTTTAATTAACTAATGTAAACAGATGAAACCATATTGTGAACTTTTTATGCTGTAGTTCGTTATTAATCCCTCTAGCAAAAACAAATGAATCTCCAAAGGGCAGTTACATCTTACACAGAGTCCACCGAAGAGTGAATGACCCGAGGAATTCTGCAGAGACATTACAGATGCTGCCCATCAAGCAGATCTAAACAGGCCACACTCCTAGACTTCAGTATGTTCATCATAACATCATCAACAGCTAACACCATATCACGCTTTATGACATGGAGAACATTGGACCTACGTCGTCACTCTCGAAACTACATTTGACACCACTACGTTATAGCATGTCCGGAAATATTTGGAAAAAGACATGTTTGTGCCTTTCTCTAACACTTAAAATGTAATAAAAAAGACTACAGGGGCATAAAAAGTGAATGTGAAAATGAATTGCCAAAAAACAGCTCAGGCGTGCTGTATGAAAATTAAAAGCGAGATGTAGGAAAGATGAAATTGTCAGATTTCATTGTGAACGTAGCCTAAATGATCAAAAAGGCCTTGCGTTGAGGACTGAGACACTTTTCTCAGAGGTGTGAGCGTGTGTTTTTTGCATGGAGTGATTACGTGTACTGTGTAATGATCAGTATTTCAAAATAAAGAAATATCCCTTCTGATGGCACTTGATGTGGTCTGATGTGCTTCCTTTCACTGTCAAAGTTACTGAATTAGTTCTCTTTCAGAGAGCCATTATTAATAATGTTAATATTTACACTAGTAGATCTCTTTCAAAAGTTGTTGAAGCATGTGCTAGTATAACCTCGGCTGATGACGTCATTTGAGTGCACGCACCTGGAGGTTATAAATAGGCGTGAAACGGAAACACCCTCAAGGCTTTTGTCTTCAATGACCGCGTTGTGTGTGTGTGAGAGAGAAAGAGAGAGAAAGCAAAACATAAAAATAAAATAAGAAAGGTTATTTTTAAAAATGAAAAAGAAAAAAACGTTGGAAGATGAGACGAGGTGCGGCTCCTTTCCGACGACGATCTGCACGCTTTCTGCTTCGAGGGCTTGGAGGAAGAGCACGCGATCCTCGGGTTCGAGGGAGACGGCGAGCATGAGAGCGCATGTCGATTAAAGTGCCCCGTGCGCCTTTTTCAACGGCAAACAGCCAGCCGACGCTCCCTCTGCGCGAGACGGGTTCGCCCTTTTCTCTCGCGCTCCCGCCAGATCACGAGCGCTTCTTGTGAGCAGGCGGAGGAGTCCGCTTCTCTTGATTCTGCCGAGATGGAGAGTGCCACTTCGAAACGCACCTCTCGTGAGCCCCTCCCCTCCCCTGGCTGGTCTCTCCCCTTTTTTATGGTGATCTCCACGTAGATTGTTTTCGTCTCGTGTCTTCATTTCATTGTCGTCAATATATTCCACCATTGTTGAAGCGAAGGCACAGGGCTATATGACGATGCCCCAGGTTGAAGAGACGATTGCTGACTCTCCCCACCAAGCCATACAGAATGACATCTTGGCTGGGGGGGGTGGCTTTTCAGGTAGCAGGTCAAGCTGGTGCTGCCCTGCACACCATGGCGGTTCTGCAGGCGTACCAGGCTGGCCAGCTAAAGGACTTCGATGAGGCGTTTTTATAGCTGCTCCAAGCCACAGACTTGTCTTTCTGTGCAACCAAGCAGACGGACCGTGCCATTGGCCAAAATGGCTTCCATGGTTTCCACGGAGAGACACCTGTGTCTCAACCTCAGAGACATCAAGGAGTGGGATCGTACCTTCCACCTTGATGCCCCCATCTCGCCTTCCAGCCTATTTGGCGACACAGTTATCATCGCCACTAGGTTCCGGGAGGGGAAACACTATTAGGAAGAGTTTGTGAGGTTTCTTCCCTGCCGTGCTCAAGATTCGTGACTGTTGGCCACCCAGTCCCGAACAGGTCGGGTCACTTTGAGGCGTGAATCGCAGAAAGAGAGTGTGGCGAGTCAAGCTCCTGCTTGCCGTGCTTCACAGTTCACCACAAATAGACCGGACCTGCGGACCATCATCTCCGCAAAGAAGTAGTCCTAAGGTGCACCCAGGACAGAGGGGGTGTTTCCCCCTTGGGAGGGGTGCATGCAATTTCAACAGAGAATAAATATTCCTTCCCAGCACCCCCAGGAGGCCGTTGTTTTATCTCCACCACCACTGGTGTCTTGTCTCTGGAGTTTCATCCAGTACGCCACAGATTAGAGCCAGATAACCTTCAGACAAGTGAGCAGCACTCCCGGTGACACCCGAACCATTGCCAGCTGACTTGTCGCCATCTGTGGAACCTCAGGAAAAATTGGATGAATGCACAGTGTTGAGGAAAGCAGGAAGTTTTCCCAATTTTGTAAGTTTGCCTTGTTTATTTGAGTGATACCTTGTATTGCGAACACATTGTGATGTGTTACAGATTTATCAAGAAGAAGAGACCACACAGAATATTGTATTCTTTTATTTGATAAGTATTTATAAGATATACAGTACACATGGTATTGCATTCATTTTATTGAATAGTAGAAAGAAAGACCACCACAGCATCATGTTTAAAAGTAGTTTATTGAGAAAAGACATTAGGTATGATATATGTAGCATTTAGTTAAAGTATAGCCAGAGATAAAATATGTATTAGTAAGAACAGAGTAAGAAGAGTAGGAATGTTACCGTTGAGTGCTGAGTTCCCGACGCGGAGAGGAGGACATGATAAGGTGGCTGTGTTTTTATAGTGAGCTTCTTGAAAGGGAGGTGTCCAGCTGTACGGGACTTTACCAAAAAGTGTCGACTTGCACCTGTAGTCTATATAGGAGGGTTGCACATAGAAGTGAGCCAGAAGTTAAAGCTGCACCTCGGCGACACGCTTCTCCGATGACAGACAGCCTCGCCACGATGCCTCCGAACGACCGAGCTCGCAGATGATACAACTTTGTTTTTATTTCTATTTTATATTAGTATTTTATTTGTAATGAATTTAACCTATATATAATAAAACTATATCTTATTATAACCAATACGCTCGCCTACCAAAAGACTCTGATTTCAAGACCTGAGCAGAACAGACCACGTAGAAGTCTTCTGTGACCTGTCTTGTGAGTATGATTAAATGCTTATGAGAGATAGGACAGACTCGACTTACTTTACATAACCTGAGGATAAACTAAATAAGGTAGAAGGTGCCAGAGATTTGAGCACCATAAAACAATAGCTAGAAGTGATGAGGATACTGATCTGGCAGCACAGTATACTCCTGCAGATCTGGGTCAACCACGACTCCAGGGCATTTGCATTCTCAATTACATAGATAACTGGTTAATTCTAGCCCAGTCTCAAGAGCTAGTGATGCATTGAGATGTTGTCCTAGCTCATTTCAAATCTCTGGGGCTGAGACTCGACACCAAGAAAAGAGGTCTCATTCTGCTCAGAGGACAACATATTTAGGGGTTGTATGGCATTCGGTCTCAATGCTGTCTCCAGAATGCATTTGACGCCATTCTAAACCCCCTAAAGGCAATCCAGCTAGGCCAGAAAGTGATCGTTCATTTTATACAAGGGCCAATCCCCAAAGGCAAATAAGGGTTACGTGTCAGGGACCTCGGTTTCTGACTTTAGGTCCCACTCATGTTGTTGTTGCAAGATGCTAACGACAGACGCTTCCCTCATGGACTGGGCGAGCGGTCTTAGATGGCCGTCCAGCCCAAGGGTTCTGGAGAGGTCATCTTCTTGCGTGGCACATCAGTTGCCTCAAGATGATGGCTCTATTTCAGGCCCTGAAATATTTCCTCCAGCAGCTGAGAGGCCACCATGTCCTAGTGCGGGTAGACAACACTGCAGTAGACTATTATGTCCTCCGCCGTTCATTACACCGGAGCAGGAGAAACTTACTGTGTACGTTCTATTCAGATTTACGCACTAGCCAGTGGCGGAAGTCGGAGCAGCTCTTTATATGCCATGGGATCCGTAACCGGGGGGCGGCTGCCAGTTGACAAACCATGTCACATTGGGTGATGGGATGCTATTGCCCTGGCCTACGAGGCATGTGGCAAAACTTCCTCTAGGTTTCAAGTTCAGTTTTCAGGCCGCTTTTATTCTTACACTGTCTGCATAAATATACAGATTACATTTTATATCCATGATTTTACTCTGGAGAATTAAGGTGAATATAATTTTATGTCATCCCATAAATCTTTATACTTTATACAAAGATTTGTGTGTGTATATCACCTTGGCATTAGGGCTGGGCAGTATGACCAAAATTTTATTTCACGGTATGAGAAATTTTATGTCACGGTAACGATATCTTTCACGATATAGTTTTTTAAATAGGTAGTTATTCCAGAAAATGTACAAAAGGGCCTTATATAATAAATAAGCTTGAATATTTAAGAAAAGAAAAGGACTTGATCTTATTTGATTATTTTGTATTTTATTTTTAACCTTATAAATATAGTAAACAAAATATGATGTGGACAAATTTTTCTAAAGTAACATCTCACAGATATAAAATATATCTCAAGTAAATAACAGGAAAAGAAAACTTAAATATGAAAATATAAATATGTAAACACTTTAAGGAAATATCAAACAGTTTTTTCCTTCAAAAATACAAAATATAAACAATTACAATTCTTTTATGAAAAAATTGAAAGCGATCACTTCTTGTTGAAAATATGAAGCAAAAAAAAATTAGTAAAAGTATTCAACATTACTGAGCTCCTGTTCAATTCTCTGTACGTTGTTGGCAACGCAACTTTGCTAAAGTGCTTGCGGCTCGGCATTACATAGTGCGGATCAAGGGTTTTGATTAGGTCTCGAAAACCCTTCTTTTCCACAGTGTAAACTGGTGCCATGTCTTTGCAAATATGCATCGTAATTGCATGGGTTATTTCTTTCCATCGTTTTGAGCTTTTTTTTCATACGGCACGGCTTTGGTCAAAGACTCAGCCAAAGTGGTTTGAACCTGAGGTAAATTTTTCTTTTTGGCTGACGGGCCGCTTGCTTGCATCTTTTGGCTTTGTGGTGGGTGTTTTTTTTTAAGGTGGTAAAACAGATTGCTTGTGCTACCGCTGCTAGGGAGTACATTAGCATGACACAGTTAGCAAATCAGGTTTTTCTGCTTGTTATCAGATTTTGCAAACCCGAACCAAGTCCACACAACAGACGTTGCACCTCTTTTAATGACGAGTTCCTCCTCCTGCTCAGGATTTTCTTTTGAGCCCTCCTCCTCTGTTCGTTTCTCCTTCTCCGTGTTTCACAACCTCCCAGCGTATCCTTCAGTCTTGCATTCAGTGGTTTGACCGGTCTCAGCCTCACGCGTGCTGCACGTATGTTGGCCACGCCCACTTATTTACATTTCGCGGTATACACGGAATAAAAAAATCTTTTACGGTACACATTTCATTCCGCGGTAACGATATATACCGTCATACCGCCAAGCCCTACTTGGCATGACCAAAAAAAACCCTGCTTATATTCAGAAACATCTGTTAACTCAGCGTGGTTTCCTGTTCAGAAAACTGAAAGCAGAACTATAAAAGCTATAGGAGTACACTAGTTTCTTTCATCACCACACAAAAGTCTGGGATTGCAACACTGGAAAAAATAAGGAAGTACACTTTCAACAGGGTAGAGATGTTGACGACCTTTTAACTCATAGCAGGGGACAGCAGAAGAAAACAAGTCATGGTCATCAGAAGACTGCTGCGTAGAGCCGTCCGTGATGGGATGATCCTGCTGAGAAATCGTCAGAAATGCTCTACAGCATGGAGAGCCACTCACTACTGCTCGGCTTTAGTTTACAGAGAACACACGCATAACATCGATACTCTAAGGTATGTCTTTTTTGAATAATTTGTTTGCATAATATGACAAACAAGGCTGGAAGAGATCCCAAGTTTATCTTGCTGCAACGCACAGTGAGGAGGATGGTAAGGGAAGTAAAAAAAATACTAAGCTCACTGTCAAATAATTGTATCAAAGAGTGGCATCTTGGTCTCTATAACAACCATCAGACATCTCTACATTGCCAACAAGCTGTTTGGGAGGCATGCAAGGAAAAAGGTTTTTCTCACTAACACAAACGTAAACATCTGGAATTTGCTAAGCAGTACTGGGACTGGGACTAGGATTGTGTGCTTTGGTCAAATGAGACTAAGACCTTTTTGGCAACAAACACTCTTAAGTGGGTCTGGCATAAAACAAAAGATGAGTACCCCAAAAAGCACCTTCATGCCCAACGTGAAGTATGGTGGAGGATCTGTGATGCTGTGGGCCTGTTTCTCATCCAAAGGCCCTGGGAACCTTGTTAAGGTACATAGCATTATGAACACTTTGAACTATCAGAACATTTTAAATAAAAACCTGATGGCCTAAAGGTCCTCCGATGGCCATCTCAGTCCCCAGACCTCAACCCAGTCGAAAACCTGTGGGGCGAGCTAAAGAGGAGAGAGGGCCCAGTACACTAGATGATCCAGAAAGATGCATAGAGGAATGGTCAAAGATCCCTCTGTCCGTGTTCTCCAATCTTGTGAAATGTTATAGGAGATTAAGTGCTATCTTGTTGGCAAAAGGGGGTTGTAAAAAAAATTGACCAGGGATGCCAATAATTGTAGGACACATGATTTCAAGTTTGTTTTTTTTTTTTTTTTTCTAAATGTGTTTAGTATTTGTACTTAAAAATGTGTCTTTTTGCATTTGGGTCCTATGTTGTTTAAAAAAAAAGAAAAGAAAAGAGAGAATTCCATGACCACGTCTTAAACAGGGGTACCAATAATTGTGGAGTGCACTGTATATATACTGTAGCAATGACTTCAATCATGCTCTTTGGTGAGCACTAGAACAACTGCAGGACACTTGTGAAATGACTCTTTGATGCTCATTCCCTCTTTATTTCTCTTCAGGATGGAGCAGCTGCCACTGCCTCCAGTGGGTGATTGTTCTGTGAGGGTCCACATGCTAGCAGCACCTGTCAATCCTGCAGACATAAACATGATCCAGGGTAAAGTTGCCATACATACAGCATTACTCATACAGCTTCAGGTCTGTTTAGAGATGGTGAAACCTGGGGAACTGACTGGCAAAACATTGGTCTTGTCTCCACAGGTTCGTATCCGATTTTGTGCCCCCTCCCAGCGGTGGGGGGGAATGAGGGGTTGGGAGAGGTGATAGAGGTGGGCAGTAATGTCACATCTCTCAGACCAGGTGATTGGGTCGTGCCCATTGATGCTGGATTTGGTAAGGAGATATTCACTCTTTCAGAAGCTTGAAGTTAACATGGAATTCCATTCCAAAATGTGTGTATTGCAAAGAAACCCAAAAATACAGTGGGTCTTGATTGCAAGGACTTGCAAATTTGACTGCAGGAGATTATAAGCAAGAATTCCTGGTCGCATCGGTTTCAAAGGAAAGTCCTTTCAGAGGAGCAACAAGATAAAATTCTGATAAAAGATTCCAATATGGGGTCTCTGGTGTCATCGAGAGACACATCCAGTCTCACCTTGGCACATTTAAACTCTCCAGGCTACAAATTGAGGGTGACAGAGCTATTCTGCTGTAAAGTCCCACACTGCTGAAGCAATTTGGATATTTTCCTGAAGTTTCTGTTGTTATAATGATAGTAATATCATCCATTTATGCACTAATTAGTGGAAGCCATAGACCATTCCTAATTTTCTCACCTCCCACAACCCAGCTAGATGCACATATGACCAGCTCCATTGCCATGACAAATCCAAGAGGGGAAATGGTGCAACTTGCCATAATGCCAATTTCCAGATGCTGCCAAGCAATAGTGTTGTTTTCTACTGTTATGCAGAACTGGAGATCCTGGAAATAGTTCTTGACTAATTGTGCGATGTGGATTGGTATGCCGAAGTAGTTGAAGGCAATAGTTGCATGCCATGATACACATCATCTCTATCAAGACAAATAAAGCAACTTAGTTCTTGTTAGAACTCGCCAGCCTGTGCCATCTAGAGTTTCTTAACAGAATCTTGTATTTCATTTTAGTGATCGTGTATTTGTATGTGTGTCAGGTACATGGAGGACAGGTGCTGTGTGTGAAGAGGATGAGCTCATCTCTGTTCCTAAAGACATCTCTGTTTTGGGGGCCGCCACCATCTTCGTGAACCCCTGCACTGCGTACAGGATGCTTCGTGACTTTCAAACACTCTCCCCTGGTGTGGAAACTCATACGTGATTTAGTATTGCTATTTTACCAAACACCATGGCTATCAGTGGTTTATGCTGTGCGTGTCTGTAGGTTGTACCGTGATTCAGAACGCTTCTAACAGTGCAGTGGGACAGGCTGTGATTCAGATCGCTGCAGCACTGGGCCTGAAAACCATCAACATCATTAGAGACAGGTACAGAACACATTTAGAGCAAAAGTCAATTCACTGTGCAATAATGGATAAATGTAAGTGGAAATGCAATAATCTCATGTGGTGTAAAGTCCCATTTAATGGATTTCTCAAAGTGTTTCTCGTACTCAGACCAAACTGCACTGAGCTGGTCGATGAGCTTCAGTCGCTAGGAGCTGACTACGTGCTGACAGAAGAAGAAGTGATGTCAACAGGACTTCATCAGGTCTTCGAGGTGGGGGTTCTTCTCTTCTGAAACAAAATGACATTTCATTGATTTCTACACATTCTGCTTAAACACATATTTTTCTTAGGAAGTTCCCAAACCTAAACTGGGCTTGAACTGTGTCGGAGGCTTGAGCGGAGGACTTGTGCTCTCTAATCTCGAGTGAGTGTTACATATATTGCAGTGTATAAGAAAATGATTGTGATTTAATGAAACATGACTGTCCTCCCGTATCTTCAGTTATGGAGGGACAATGGTCACATATGGAGGGATGGCCAAAAGACCCCTTCAGATCCCTGCTGTGGGTTTCATTTTCTACAGATTAAATTTGTATTAAATCTTGATCTTGACTTTGTAGACATTTATATTCCATCTCCTGTCGTGCAGAAATCCTTTATATTCCAGGATGTGACTCTGAAGGGCTTCTGGCTAACGCAGTGGAAAAGAAAGCACAGGGAAGGTAAGCCATTAAACACAACACAGAGAGCTACTGGAAGTCAAATAAAGAGTTGAATGGAAGAACCTGTAAGAACATGGATCTCCGACATCTGTCTGCAGATAAAGCCCAGCTGAAGGCCATGTTGGATGCTGTGTGTGAGCTCATGAGAGCTGGACAGCTGTCCGCTCCACACTGTGTCCAGACACCATTTCACCAGTACTCGCACGCGTTACAAGCCATTATCCAATCACACGGCCGCAAGCACGTTCTTATCATGTAGAAAACAAACCCGCACGTGCTTCTGATCCTCTGCGGAAACAGGCCGGACATCATGAAGAAGGCTACAACTCAACATGCTTGATCTCACCATTGGCACAAAACAAGGAACTATAATGCTAGAAATGTGAGTGGGCTTATCAGATTCAATCGGGATTAAAAATCATGTAGCTTTAGTTTGCGCGTTTGTTTGTAATTAACCTAATCATTTAAAAGCGCCATCATTTCCAGTGTAATGTCTGTCTGTATCCAGCACACGTGTCAGATCTGCTGGAAACTCTAGTGTAGCTCATTGGTTTTATTGATCTAAAAGAGTGCGTTTGGGGTTTATTAAATATCATATTTTCACTTTTTTTAATGTCTTGCTGAGTGTTTAAATCCTGTTCTGTCTTGTTTATGCATGCGTGTATTGACATTAGTATATATTTCATGTTTCACACTGTTTCAGCTACACAGCACAGATCAAGCTTCACATACTTCTAGTACAATTGAATCAGAATTATAAGTGAAAATGATCCTCTGGGGTTTTTTGCTTCATCAGATTTGCACTGAATCACATTGTCAGCACCTTGTTATAAACCGTTAAAGTCAATAGGCCATCTAAACTACCGCGGGTTAACCAGTTTTGAAAGGCCACTCAGGGACACTGTAACTGGATAAAGTCGAAAACCGTAAGGATTCTTTTTCTCCATAATGCACAATCAGATCAGTGAATAAAACCCAGTGAAACGAGACGAGGAATTACAAATTTATTTACAAAAACATTTAGTGGTTATTTTCAGAAGCATTAAAACTTACAGCAACGGTCCTTTTCACCAGGTTCACAGTTTCCAGCACAATAAAAGCATGACATCAGCAAAAGACGTAGCAGTAAAAAATAAAAATCACAGCTCTAATGAAACTACTCATTCAATGACATCACTGTAAATAACAGACAGGGTCCGTTTAAGTGCCAAGTGTTTCCCTCCGTTGAAGTACTTGATGAGGTCTGTGTTTTCAGTCACTAATCCTTTACAGATATAGTACAATATTATCTGACTTGCATTATTTTCTCCAACATGAAAAAAAAAAAGTACGTCCAAGATCCCTGGGAGCGACTGAACAAGCGAACTTTTCTTGGCAGTGTGAGCTACTGTAAGTCATGTGACTGATTGCTATCATCTCAAGAGATCACACATGTAATCAAATGTTTAAGGAAGAAACGTGGGAGATGAAGGTATACCTCGGTGCGTCTGAGACAATGTATACGGTCTATATGTTCATGAGATTTGAGGCTGGGCGCACTTCATAAAACCTGTAAAGCACAGGTCTGGGTCATATTTCACCCCCAAAGAAAAATGTTAATTAAGTTAAGTATTTTTTTTAATATAAATTACACAGACTTAACTGACTGATAACTATTTTCATGATAATTAAACATATCCCCGGGTCCTCTTTCCTTTATAAAAGACTGCTGACTGCAATGATGAAAAGACCAACACTGAATATATATATTCACTCCTCAAGTAATGAGAAGGATTAACAAAGTTTTTTTTTGGAGAGTCACAGTAATAAGAAATCGGGAGCGAAAATGTTTAATTATGATGAAAACGGTACAAAAAAAACAAGCTCCAAAATAGTTTTTTTTCTTCTTCTATGAGATTCTACCTGGAGATTTTAAATAAAAAAAACCCTGGTGAATTAGTCTTATTTTTGTTTCGTGAAACAACCTACTGTTTGCAAGCGATGAAAATGTGCCAAACCAGACTAAAAGACCACAGACACTGAGCTTTTTTTGGCTTTTACTATGAAGGATGTTCATACAGTCTCTGTGCAGGTCGTAGTGTTGGAGATCCTGCTGTCTCCCCTCTGGTGGTCTGCGGTGGTCTGCGGTGGTCTGTAAGGGGTGTGCAGGGACCGGGTGATTGGCAGCTCAGTGCTGGACGGGTTTGATGACCCACTCTGCACTGGGGTTGAGCTCCAGGAGAGCTTTGATGTACGTCTCTTCATCCAGACATCTCTCCTCTAGACACACACACACACATCAGACAACAGCACACAAACACAGTATAAGTCGTATTCTAATAAGGATCATTTCATGTTCATAATCACCCTGGAGTGCTCAAAATTGTGAATATGAATGGAAATGCACTTCAGCGATATTTTACTCATAAGACTTTCTAGGGGTGCCAATAACTGTGCCCAATGTGTATTTGAGAAAAACTATTATTTCATAATGATATTTTCACCCATTTTAAATTCTTATCCAATGAAAGGTTAGATTTCTGTCAAGTTTTTAAAATAAAAGATCAAAAGTAACAATGCAGATTAATTTTCTCAACCTTATTTGATCATATTTACCAAGCGTGCCAATATATTAATAATAGGCATGCTAATAAGCAATTATTTAATAATGAGAATTGGTCCCTATAGTGGTAACAATCCTAATATTCTTTATTCTTCAAAACACGTGCAATAAAGAACTTGATTCCAGCTTCTGGTTTTACATGGATCATCATGTAGCATATTCTACCATGAGCTGCATAGATCAGAAATATTCTAAATAAAGTATAAATGCTAAATACTGTTTGTGGCTGGAAGGTGTTTCTCCTCCCTTAGATGTCAGTAAACCTAACTGACCCAAAGGAGACGTAAATGAGGTTGAAGATCTATTTGTATTAGACACTCACTGATGTTTCCGCCCATCTCATAGAGACACAGATCCTCTCGTTTCACAGACAGAGTCCTGTTCACAACACACAACAGTTCACAAACACCACAAACAATAGACTACAATTGTGGATACACGGTATATAGATTAGAGGGTGAGAGTGAATTGATCAGTAGATTGTGTGTGTGTTTGCTCACCTCTCTTGACCGAGGAACCGAGTCAGAACATCTGAGGCCTTTAAATCCTCCGTCAGCTGGACAGCCATGGACACCATCGAGAACTGAGGAGCCTGGACCCTGATGAAGCCTCCTTCAGCCTGAACACACAGGTGGTTATTTGCAGTTTATGAGGACTTTCCAGGGGCGTAATGGTTTTTATACCGTACAGACTGTATGTATTATTGTCCTACACCTAAACCCACCCCTTACAGGAAACTATTGGCAATTTCAGATTTTCAAAAAATGTAATCCTGTATGTTTTATAAGCTTGTTTCCTCATGATGGCCTAAAAAAATGTCCCCATAAGGTCAAAATATACTGGTATTCCTATCTTTGAAGGAACATTTGGTCCCCATAACGTCTTAAATACCAGGTACACACACACACACACACAAAATAGCTTTCCTAAACACTCATGTTGATATTAACCCTGTAAAGCCTGATAGTGTGTGTTTATTGGTAAGTGTAATAATTCCTTCAGTTCATCAGACTTTTATAATTCATACAGTCTGATATGGGTAAGAATACATAGATAAAAGCAGCACATGCAACAGATGTTTATATGATAATATTCTGCTGCTTGTAATGTAAATCAATGAGATCTTTATAACAGTAGAGGAGATACTGGCAATATCAGAAATAGCTCTATATCTCCAATTATATGTCTCCTCAAGATGAGACTGAAAGGATCCAGACATATAACACAGCGCTGATGGAGAGCTGAAGAAATAAAGGCTCCTCAGAAGATGTGAGATGTTTTGGAGGCTTGTGAAGATCCCTGCTCCGCTGAAGAACAGTGAAAGTAAAGATCCTGATGATCAGACTCTTGAAAGCTGAGCTGCTCGGGTCCAGTAAGAGTTCATCTGGAGATATGACTGCACTTACTCTGATCAAAATCAGTCACAAAAACACGAGAAGCTCAAGCTAATAGTGGACGTTTGTACTAAAACGGCTTTTAACTTAAAACATAAAATCAATCAGATGTCAGAAGTGTGAAACACTGATCATTTAGATCAGCTTATTTTAAAAAAATCTATATGAAAGCATAGGGTTAACATATATCAAATGAAGAGCGTGTTTTGTGTGTAGAACAAGGCTCAGATCGCTGTGTCGCTCACAGTCTCTGTCTGCAGTGTCTCAGTGTGTCCACTGTGTGTCAGATTCATCGGCGGGGTACTGACACAGACGTCTGGTCTTTGTTCCTTCAGTTCAGTGTTTGTGTAACTCCTCTCACCTCAGCGTTGCTCTCCTGTTTGTTGGAGGCTCTCTCGCGGTCGTACGCCATCTTCTTCAGGAGTTTTTTAACTGCTCTGTCTCTGTTCATCTTCCGCTGGTTCTCCATGTTTTGTTTGCGCACCTGGTTCAGGATGAACTTGGGAATCTGAGACACAAGAAAAGACTCATTTGAGCATCTTGCATACCATGAGGTTCAGCATTTCTACAGCATCACAGTAGAAGAGTAGTGACTGCACAGAGAATGTATTGCAGTATCAAAGAAATTAATAATTGTATTAATCGAGGAGACATCGAACTGGCCAAAAGTGATGGCAACAACATTTATAAAAGATTTCCATTTCAAATTAATGTTTTTTTCATCTTTTAAAAAATAAAATGAATCGATTTCACAAAAATATTGTGCAGCAAAAATAATTAGAAAGTGTCTTATATTGGAATGATTTCTGAAGATCGTGTGACACTGAAGACTGGAGTAATGATGCTGAAAATACAGCCGAGCTTCAAATCAATAAATTACATTATTAACATTGTTTTAAATAGAAAGCAGATCTTTAACATTAAAAAACAGTGGGGGAAATAAGTATTACCAGATGTTGGTATTAACTCAAGAAATCTACACAGATAAAGAAATCATAAAATTACAAGCTATAAAAATAAAGTGAAATAGGAGAAGAAAAAAGCAGTACACCAAGGCAAGACAACAGCTGATTTCACTAATTAGTTCAACCTCCTATTTGTGCAAATTAGAATAAGCCAGGTTGTTGCAGGTTGATCAGTTAGAAAAAGCCTGACCCAACTCTGAAAGCAAGTATACAAGCATTTCATGATGGCTAGACGCAAAATCTGTCCCAAGATTGTTCTGCTGCATAAAAAAGTGGTTAGAGACGGATTTCACTACTCCTAAATGTTCCTGTGAGCACCGTTGGGTCCATTATACGCAAGTGGAAAGAAAAAAACTCCACCATTAACCTGCCGCGCAAAGAAGCTCCTCGTACGATTTCTGAACAGGGAGTCAGAAGGTTAATCAGAAGAATAATCCAAGAGCCAAGGACCACTCGAGCTACGGAGAGACTTGGAAGCAGCAGGTACAGTTGTCACAGAGAAAACTATAGGCAATGCCTTCATGCATTGCACCTCGGAAGGCTCCGTTTTTGAAGAAAAGGCATGTCGAAGCTTGTTTGATGTTTGCTAAAAAAAACCTTTTGGGCAACCCTGTATATCACTGGGAGAATGTAGCGTGGTCAGACAGAAAAACATGCCATGTTTGGAGGAGAAGTGGCTCTGAGCATGACCCTAAAATACCATACCAACAGTGAAGTTTGGAGGTGGAAACATCATGGTATGGGGCTGATTTTCTTCCCATGGAACTGGCAGAATCCATCTTATTGAAGGGAAGATGATTGGAGCTGGAAAACTCTTGAGGTGAATCGGTTAACATTTAGAAGAAAAAAGTTGTTGAAACGGCCCAGTCAATCACCAGACTCAAAACCAACAGAGAATTAATATTTGAGGACAGTGTGTTTAGAAGAATGGACCAAAATCCAACCTGAGCACTGAAAGATTAGTTTGTTCATACAGAAAGTGTCTTGAAGCTGTTATTGCAAACAAAGGCTTTTCCACCAACTATTAAGTATAATCTCAGTTGGTGTGTTCAATACTTTTTTTTTCCTGTGTCATTTCACTTTATTACACCATAACCTTTTATGGATTTTATTTTTTCTCTGTGTAGAGTTAATACCAACATCTGATCAAAATCCCATGTGAATTGCTGCACTGGAAATGAGTTTAATAAAAAAATTGTTCAAGTGTTGAATACTTGCATTGCCCCCACAGTAATTATGGATGTAACGATGCACTGCGAGTCAGTTGAAAATCAAGTTATGTGAAAATTGAGAACTAACGCACCGTCCAGAGGAGGTTCTGGTAGCGGATGAGCAGCCTGACGATGTTAGCCGTGCCAGTGGCCATAGCGAACTCCTGCTGTTCACTGATCTTACTGCGGAAGCCCTTACACATGAAGATGTTGGGCGCCATCACCACTGCGACATTGTTTAGTGTCATCTTGTTCCTGTCCTTATGGTCGATCACTCTTTGGAAGAACTCCATCAGAGCCTGAGAGACACAGTGACGTTCAACTCAAAACAATCAACCTGGATCTGCTTCAGTCCTCAGTGTTTATAATATGCTTAAAAAAAAAAAAACATTCATCAATCAACACCATTGCTGAGTAGGTGTGTGCAATATCGACAAAAACAAACAATTTACTGAGATTCAGATAATTATAAGTGTTTTTTTTGTGCTGGATAACTAAATAAATATGACACTAAAACCACAAGTCCCTGTTTTAATGAGGGACTCAATGAATTATTCATTAAAATGATTCGTTCGAAATGGCTGCTTCATTTTAAAAACAAAGCGTGTGCTTTATGAATGGATCACTGAATCACTGACTCAAATGATTTGTTTAAAATATCAATTAATTTGGGAACAAAGCACTACAGTGTTGCACTGAGATACAGAAATGTTCTGCTTCAGCTTGATGTGTGTGTCGTTGACCAAAACTGACAATTTTGTCTAAAATGTAATTGACTTACATTAATAATTACTTATTCTTTGTTGAATGGTTGTATAAAATAATATCACCCCGCTGACAACGGCACTGATCCTTGTGTGGTATTATGTAACTACTGTGTGTCAAAAACCCATACAACAGTCTTTCTAACTGCATTCTAATAGTCTTCATCGTGCACTGAATGCTTTTTGGACTAGATACATGTACTTGATATCAGTTCATATATTTTGAGTCAATTTCAGACCACAAATACGCAAAACCCTATTCCTAGGCATCTTAAAACTGCAGTGAACTCAAGCCTATCTCAAAAACAGATTTACATTTAAGACTTTTCAAGGCATAAAGAAATTATTCTAATGGGGATAAATGTCACTTTGGTTCTCAAAGATGAGTTTTAAGGGAAGTTGCCGAGTGAAGCACACGAAGAAAAGTAAGCGAAGTGTGAACGTGCAGTGAAGGTGTGTGGTACCTTGAGAGTGTCTCTGTTGGGTTCAGGCAGCAGGAGCACCAGCAGATTGAGAGCCTGCAGTTGCTGTTTCTTAGTAGGCAGCTCTGATCAGAACCAACACAATCACAGCAATCACTGACACGCAGCTCCAGAAACACAGATCACACACACATAGCAAGGGCTGCACGGTTAATCGAACATGACTGTCATGTGAACCTCGTCAGTAAAGCCAGTTCTCTGATTAGTAGTAAATCTTCATCATGTGCTTACAGATGGAGCAGCATTTACTACACAGAGCCGTACGTCACTGAGCCTGGCCAAGACCGAGCTTCTCGTCTTCCTGGCCTCTCCAGTTCTACAGCACGACTTCACCATCCAGCCAGATTCATCTACAATTACCCCATCAAATTCTGTCAGAAATTTTGGTGTAATCTTTGACGACCAGCTGACCTTCAAAGAGCACATTGAGCACTGCTAGATCTTCCAGATTTGCACTACACAACATCAGAAAGATCAGTCCCTTTCTTACAGAGCAAGCTGCACAACGTCTTGTCCAGACCCTTGTAATTTCTAGGCTGGACTACTGCAATGCTCTTCTGGACGTCCTGCAACCACAATCAAAGCTCTACAAATGAGTCAGAATGCAGCAGCACGACTGGTCTTCAAGGAGCCCAAAAGAGCCCATGGTACTCCTCTCTTTATCTCCTTGCACTGGTCCCCCCCCCCCGGTCCAAATCTACATCCCCTCCAGAAGTCAGATCCGAGAGTGAGGCTCAAAATCTCTCTCCAGAACCTTCTCGTTCACTGTTCCTGGCGGGAGGAATGATGTTCCCACCACTATCCAGATGCTGGATCCCCGACAATCTTCAAACAACTGCTGAAAACTCATCTCTTTCGACACTACTTGACTTCATCCTAAATTAAAATAAAAAACCCTTCTCTTTATTTATTCCTTTCCAGCTTGGGCTTATCTGAACACTGCCTGAGGTGGGTATTACGAGCTCTCTTTGCCTCTTTAGATGAATTGCTTTATGTATTCCCCAGTTTGTAAGTCATTTTGAATAAAAGCATCTGCAAAATGACTAAATGTAAATGTATTAGCACTTTCCATGCAAGAGCGCCCTCTGGCCTTCTGATGGAGATTTACTGCTGATCACAGAACTGAGCTTCACTCAAAGACGCATAGGACAATAACAGATTTCATTGTGCTTCATCTTTCAGCGTCACTGTACAGGGTGGACTGGGACTCACTCAGCACGGACAGGAAGGCGTTGAAGTACTCCACGGTCAGCAGAGGATAGGGCAGCTCTCTGATGAACAGCTTCAGGAGACTGGCTGCGTCGTGCTGCTTGAGACTCTCCCACGGGAACATGCCTTCATAAAACTTGTGCTCCAGCTCATGACAGACGGCCTGAGAAACGGCAAACACATTAGAGTAACGTCCTGATGCGACGATGCTAATCGTGTGTGCTAGGATCGGTCTCACCTTCACTCTCGTAGCAGCTCCAGGGATCCGCAGCACACCCTCTGTATCTAAACCCTGCTCCTCTATATGAGAGATCAACTGCAAACAGATGTTTAATATCTTACTGTGTGCTTAGGGGTTTCTCCGTGCTAGTGTAAATGAACAGTTATATTTTGATACTCCACTACAGGCAATCTAATAATTACAAGTAACTCTCAGAGCAGACTGTTAGGGTAGAATAAATTGACACATACTTGTAAAGTTTCTGACAGGCGGCATGTAGTATGATGTGCAACCATCAAAATTAAATTTTAGACGTTATTAAGCAGACAGTCTACAAATACTCTGACTTCTAGTTGACATGTAGCTACGAAGTTACTTACTGTTAGTAGAATATCTTTTAACAATACAGATTGTATGAAAGCACTGAATAGTTTCAAATAGGAGAGTAGAGTCATAGTGATGTATAATGACAAGATTAAACACTTCATTTTTATTAAATGCAGAGACGGTCTTTGTAATCAAATCAACGATTATAGATAGAGATTAAGTGCCCCAGCTAATCAAGTCAGAGGCGACAGCGGCAGAGAACCAAAACCCCATCCATACAGGAAGAGGAAAAAACCTTGGGAGAAACCAGACTCAGTTGAGGCCAGTTCCCCTCAGACCGGACGACCAGCACTTAACTTCATGTTCAATTTTAAACACAGCTTGTTACTTGCACTAGTTACTATAACTATGTAATAACTAGATACCACACCCTGAACCTACCTCTACCCCAAGTAACTAACTTAATAAGTAACCAGTAGTTTCTTGGGCAAGTACACGCAATGTAAAGTTCAACCACAATAAATGATGCACAATTACATGCAATTAACCTCATGCCCACCACACAGTAAGTACATGTAGGTAATAAACATAACTCAGTGCTGTATAATTACACTGTAAGAAAGACACCGTCTGTGTTATCATCATGTTTTGCTCTGTATCAGATCTCTCCTGTCTCTTACACGCTGCAGGATCAGAGGCACTCTGGCTCCCGGCATCCTCCGCTGATCTTGTTCCAGCAGCGTAGAGAGAGAAACACCGAACAAACCCGACTCTACGGAAGACAAAACAACACAGTTACAGCTAGCGTTGTCAAGACGTCTGCATTCGGCACTGATTCCACTGAAAATCTACAAAAACCACTGCCATTCTTTACTACTGAAATTGTGTTTCAGGTTTCCCCACAAGTAAGAAAAGTATGAAAAATAGTAAACGAGTTTACTAATAGTTCACAAGTAGCCTATCACATACATTATTCTAAACAATAGTAATATATTTCTGGCATAATATCTAAAACTACACTTTTATTTTTACCTTTACATGTATGTGTGTGTGTGTGTATGATATGATGCCGAATGGTCAAATGCACAGTGTGCGAGAAAAACACACGATGAACTCAAAGGTCCAGTGATCCTTTAGAAACACATCAGAGGCACTCACCTCTCACTTTGACCTTGAGAGCTTTATGAGCCTTGACCTCGATGCTGCACGTGTCGAACAGAGCGCTCATCTCGATCAGAACAAGCCTGCGGACTTTCTTCATGTCCTCCGCCGACAGATCGCCTACTCTCGTCTGTCCAGTCTTATCCTGAGACACCTTAAAGTCCTGAAAGTCCAGGAACACATGTGTGCTGTGAGGTACTCTGTGATCTGCCGTCCATCCTTTAGTGTCACGATTTCTAGCTGCTTTATCATCCGTAAAAAACTAAACTAAAGTATTTTTGTGGGGCGTCTGATGAGCGCTGGACACGTTGATGTGAAGAACCAAGCATGATGCAGAAACCTAATACTGGTGTCTGTGTTCAGACTACATGTGATGTAATACAACAGTAATAGGGGTTTTTGGCTAACTTCAGTTCATAGATAAATTCTCACTATTAACTATCACGCGTATTACTTGCAAATGTGCTTTTTATTAGTAGGCTACAACTAGGTTAAAGGCACCCCGGGGTAAAAGATGCTTTTAATATCATATCTTAACCACTAGATGGCACAAAACCATGGCGTAGCACTTTTCAAGACACACGCGTGTATTTGTCTGATCTTTGATGGATCGAACGCAGCAGTGCCAAGATGATTCTGTGCTGGCTTAATTTAATATTTAAAGTTTAAGATAATTAAAGCAACAGTCCTTGAATAACAAAAGAATATGTAAAAGTATAGTAACATAATTAATCATATCCTATAATTTGTTGTTGTTACTGTAAACATATATTCAATTATTATTGGAATTGCTTCAATACTTTTACTAATTAAAATGATTTTGTTTCTGTATTTAAAAAAACATATTAAAAAATATATATATATATATATATATATATATATATATATATTTTTTTTTTTTATATTAACAATTTAATGACAACAAATTTATTGAACTAAAATGTATGCTTTTATTTTTCAAAATAAATAGAAAATAGGACAAACTTTGCCTGTCGAAAGGACTTTATATGCAATTATATGTTTTAGGTGGAGAGAATAACACTTTTCTGAAGGTCTTAACATCTTATTCTGCCTATCCTTAACATTATCTCTACCTAAACTTAACAACCACCTTCCTATTAACAAACAGCTAATTAGTTTAAAGAGGAAAAGCAGAGTTAACAGGGAGAATTGATCCCCAACTAAAGTGTGACAGATGTTGAAAAGTTGAACAGGGAAAGGATGCAGAGAACACAGAAACCAGACTTGAGTGCAGTGTCCCAGACTCTCCAGCAGAGGTCAGGTTCACACACACACACACACACACACACACACACACACACAGTTCAGTGACTCCACTAATGCTTTAAATCTTTCGTTGGACATTTTTGCAATCCAAACATTGATTCAGATCAAAGGTCTCTGCGAGACTCATAACCATATAAACATTGACATTCCTCAATCCTCAAGCAGCCAATCAGAGCGGGCGCGATGGCGCTTACTATGGTGCATAAACTTTGCCCACACACACACACACACACACACACACACACAGAGTGTTAACCTGATGAGTGAATGTCTGACTCACAGGTAACCTGTCGTCAGCTTCGTTCTGGGGCTGGATGACCTTTAACCCTTCCTTGTAAACAAGTGCTTGCTCGGAGAACGACACCTCCAGGTTAATGTCCGTCTCGGCGTCAGCTCCGCCCCCCGCGGCATCGGGCCCCACCCCATTACCTATCCAAACAACAAACACACAACATCATCTCCGGCTCTGAAACGGGGAACGATTAAACAGTTACCTAAATCAGGCTAGTCAAAGTCCAGCAATCAGTGCTAGGTTAATCTACAACTGCACACCAACAGGACTTTTCCGTCTGTAGCAGAGCCTGAAGTCTTTCCAGCAGAAGAGGCTCGGTGCTGTATTCCTCCCAGCTCTACAGACAACCAATCATTAACCCACGCTCTCACGCGCTATTTTAAGACGGGCTCTGTTTAGTTTCAGTAACTGATCAAAACTTAACCAGCAATGGGAAACACCTAAATGAAGAACACAAATATGATTGAAACTAGTGATGTCAAAGTTAACAAGTGATTCATTTTTCCAGTGTAACGTGTTGAAAAAATATATAAAGCAGAGGCGGAGTTTGACAGCACTAATATATATATATATATATATATATATATATATATATATATAAATAAATATCTAAAATATCTTTATGTAAAGAAAGAGCAGTATTGATATCAGTGATACTAACTTTCAGTCATAAAAAAGCCACTAAAGAAATATTAAAGATATAAATGTCATTGTTTTCTGCATTCGTTTGAAGAATAAATGTGAAATTGTTGCAATACAAAATTCTTTAAAATTCTTAATTCCACATAATTTCAGGAGGAGAAGGGAAAGTTAATTAGTTTCTTCTGTCATTGATTGATAGCGCTGTATGTTTTTGGGTTGCAGGATGTTTCTGGTGATTTGAGTCAAGCGGAGTACTTTCCCACAGGTCTGCTTCACCAGATCCAGAGTGAAATATATCAAAACCTGACAACCCGTGGTGAAGTATAACCTCTGGAAAACATAAAACAAGATAATCCAGCAGCGTATAAAGCTCGTGCAACACCTCTTTACAACACCTCTATCGCTTTTATTCCCACCGCTCTATTGTCGATGATCACTGACAATAAAAAACTGCATTCATGTTCGGTGTATATCTACAAACAGGTGTGAATGATTAGCTTCAGTTACAAACCCTAATGAAAAATTAGAAATACATTTATTTCGTGGTAAGTATACTACAAATACATTTCCATATTTATCAGCTGCAACTGGAACCATTCGTTTTGCACAGAATGCACTTCATTGTAGTGCTGGAGTGTGTTTGATTGTGAAGGGGAACTACTGCAAGTATACTTCAGCTTTAAACACTGATATCATTTTTTAAAAATCATGCCATCCTCATTAATAGGGTCACACGTTACATCAGGTGGCCTTAACTTCTATGCATCAAAAAACAAGCACAGTGTCTTTCTTGTGCTCATATTGTCTCTGTTTAGAGCGATGCGGGTAAGTTAGGGACAGGTTTAATGGTATGGGTAGGTTTAGTTTAAGTTAGGGTGTAAGAGATGGGTCTACGGTGTAATTATTAATGCAAGTAGAGAAATAGTTTTACTAGAGAAAGCAGTGGACATCACGTCACGTTGGACTGGCCGTTATACGTCAACGGCATAAAAGCGAAGCCGCTGCATACACTTTAACTCGTGACACATACCCAGTTCTTCCACTTCCTGTTTATCGCTCCCACTTCTTTCTGTGGATCCAGCCTCATCCTGTCAGAAAAAGAGAAACAAAGTGTTAGCACCAAAGCGCTCATGCTAAAGAGAGAGGTCCGAGGCTCATGATTCTGTGTTTCTGGGGGACTAACGTCTGAAGTCAGCGAGTCTTTGTCTGAAGAACGTGAGCGTCAGGTTGTGTTCCTGCTTTCACGCTATGGATTATTTAGGACAGCGTCTAGCAGAAACATAAATCACAACTCACAGCCGTCTTTAATAAACCACTCAATACGGCGTAATAAATGAGCTTAACGTCTGTGATTCATCACATCTCTCGAACTGGAAACAACCCCACGCTTTCAGATTTCCTCAGTTATCTGTTACACTCTGCTGAAATAACAGGGAACTACTGTATAATCGTCGACTGTCAAAATATCTCAGAGAAGCTTAATGCACAGCTCTCATATTTTGACCGTAACCAGTATTGCGGTTCATAAAAAACATGTATATAATTCTTTAATGCATTATCCTGTGATCACTGTCTGAACTGTAGTTCTTTTATCTATGCATCGTTAAATCTAACATTATAGGGAGATATTAGTTGATCACCTGGCTGCCGAAATATATAATGTAGCATTCATTTATAAAACTATAAGGCTCTTCAATGTCTAAACGTGTACGTAAGTTTCCTTCTCAACAAAACGAGGTTTCGTGCGAACACAAACTAAACTAAACATCCAGAAATCTTGTGCTTGTGTACAGACTTTGTGTTCGCAGCGCAGCGGTTTGGTCTGAATCAGAACATCGGTCTAAAAGTCGTAGCTCGTACTTTACTCTGTGAAGCGGGGGACGGTTTAAAGATCTCTCGGACGTCCGGGACGCTGTAGGTCTTGTTGCGCTTGCGCAGCGTCTGTTTGAGCGTCTCCACGCGTCTCTCCACGGCCGCCGCTTGTGTTCGGGTCAGAGTCGAGAGTAGAACGATGCTGTCCTCGCCGCCCGAAGCCGATTCGTCGAACAGCGTGGCAAGCCCCGCCTCCATCAGCCACGCCTCCTCCTGCTCGCCCTCTGCACACAACGCAGCAGCCACAATACAAGGTTTGAATCTATTTAAAACCACAATAAATGGTTTTTTAATGCCAAAAACCATTACGATATTAAGCAAAGATCATTTTCGTTCAAGATATTGCTATTTTTGATCAGTTATATGCATTTCTAAGAACTTTAAAAGCGATTTTCTCAATATTTCGATTTTTTTGCACCCTCGGATTCCAGATTTTTTCAGCCAAATATTGTCCTATCCTAACAAACCATACAATCAGTGTATGGAAATTAATACATTACTTATCCACAAAAACTGAAGTACATTTTTAGACTATTTATAGTTACATATAAAGTGCTTGTGTTACATACTGTAAATAATTTCAATAGTTCTAAAATCAATCTAAATTTATAGTTAATGAGGTTATTATTGAGTAACTAAATTACTTTTCAGACTGCAATACAATATTAATGATGTAATTGGTAACCATAAATAATTTTGGTTTTTTTTGGAAAGATTATTCATCCAGCTTTCAGGTGAAGAATAAATCTGAATTTCCCGGGGTCCCGTGTAAGATGATCTCCGAGCACACTCTTTCTTGTATTCTCCTCATGAATGATTTAAAAGCAGTTATTTTCATCACGTTCGTGGGGATGGGGAAGGCCTTCCTCCGGCTGACAGGAAACAGAAATACCTTCCTTTTCCGGTAACTTCACAATTCAGACACTCACTGAAGCGAAGGAAGTCACAGCTTGCCGTTCCTTTAAGGCCAGTCGATTCCCGCCGATCTGTGTCTGAGGTCTTTATTGTATGTTCTTCCTGGAAGTTCAGCCTATTGTTCTTACGCACGGAGGAGCATAAACACAGCGCCTTTGAAAAGAGTTCGGTTTCAAAGCATAAACATGTTCTAGTATAAAAAAGTATAGCCCTCGTAAAGAACGTTTTACACAAAGAAGAGAGGGATATCGACTCTCTCTAGTTTCGGTTTCATGAATTTAATCGTGAAAGTGAGTTTAAGACGGCGGCTCGGAGCGCACAGGAACGTAAGTCATCTTTTAAGCTTGCTGAACTCGGCAGAAAACATGTGGAAAATGAGAAAAAACCCGTTAGTCATCCCAATCTTTTACATGGAGCAACGCTAAATAATGCAGCAAATGACTCGCCACTTGTTTGAATTATTATTATTAAAAAAATGTATATATATACACATTTAATTTACGTCAGAGACACAATAATCTAAACACAAAAGTCTAATTAGTTAGTCTAATCCAAATGATTCAAGGCGTTAACTTATTGTTAACTAAAACTAAAACCATTAAAATCTTGGTCATAAAAAGTATGAAATAATAGTTTTATACAGCTAAAGCTGAAAACTAAAACTTAAACCTAACAAAAACTGACATTAAAAAAAGTTACATTGATCAAGTTCATATTATTTTTCTTATTTATTTCTAATTTGGTGAATATTATGGTCATTATAGATTTCCTTTCAGAAATTGTTACGCATGTTTTAGGTAATGTTACACCTATTTTAGGTAATACTTCAGTTCGGGGACCAATCCGATCCCATACCTAAACCTGACATCTACCTTACTAACTATTAATAAACAGCACAGTTTTAGCTAATAGTTAACAGAGAGTATTGGTCCCCCAAACTGAAGTGTGACTCTTTTGTAGTTTTATAATGAATATTCGTTATTAAAGGCAGTCTATGATTAAAGCTGGCTCTCTCAGGTCTGATGGTAGCTGACCCTCGTAGCGCAGTTAAAGAGCTCCTATTACGGATTCATGAAAATGAGCTTTCATGTAGTGTGTCACACAGTGAATGAAAACATCCTGCAAAGTTTTAAATCTCAAAGTTCACTGCGTGTAAAGTTATTGTTTCTCAAAAGAGCATACTGTTGTTTACTTGTTGGTCTTTTCAGGTTGGTCTGAATGAAAACGCAGGTTCATTCTTCACCACTAGGTGTCTCTTTTGGAGCGCTGCACTGCGTTCACAAACACCGCTTTATCAGACATTACAGTCATGATGAGACCAACATGACACCAAACGTCAAAGATTAACGTCACGCAAAGCAGGCTTTCGGAAAAATTAATAACCGAGCAAACTGTTTGGGAGTCAACTAAGGAAAAATATAATAAGACATTGAAAGTGTTTTTGACCTTGCGAGCATGTCATGCTGTTGGTGGTGACTCCCAAAACCAAAATAACAACCTTTTTATTAGCCATAATAGGGGCACTTCAAAGCTCTTCTTACCGTCAGCCACCTTCAGCTGCAGGTCCTCCTGCGTCTCTGCGTCTCCGCTGCGCTGGATGATCTCCACCTCTTTGAAGTAGTCCACCATGGCCTGCTCGTCCAGAGAGTCCTGGGAGCTGCAGCGCTGGTACGGGGCTTTCCCTGAGCTGGGGCCCGGGGCCGCTCCGGACGCTTTCCCTCGCTGGACATTATACTGACCGGTTCTGCGGCTGCGTCAACACGGAAAGAGACAGAGCTGTGAAATACACCAAATCATGCTCACATGCAGGTGCTTCAATCGCACTCCACACACACACACACACACACACACACACACACACACACTCGGTCTGCACTGGACTCAGTGAATCATCAGCGTGTGTGAATCATCTGGAGCAAATCTACTTTTAACGATGGAAACTTCATGACTGTAATGACCACTTCTGTTGACTGATATTTATCACCTAGAGCTCAGGGACATGTTTAAAACACCATAAGATCAAATATCGATTCATTTTTTATTTCTTTTTTATCTCTCTTTTTAATTTTAGTAAAGCATTTTTTTATTTAAAATCTAAAAATGCTCAAATTCATATAATGTTGAAATTTTTTATTATTAATAAAAATAATAATAATAATAATGAATAATATTTAATACATTTGCAATAGAAATGTATTTTTTTATTTAGATAAAAATATAAAAATATTTACATATAACAATAA
The DNA here is from genome assembly GCF_018831695.1 of Puntigrus tetrazona. Lineage (NCBI taxonomy): Eukaryota > Metazoa > Chordata > Actinopteri > Cypriniformes > Cyprinidae > Puntigrus > Puntigrus tetrazona. Next base: position 630,271 of record NC_056718.1, read on the forward strand.
TTTAGATCAATCACTTGATGAATTTTATTCTATTATTTATTAATGTTTTTCCACATCCTGCCCAATGTTGTCCTCTAAACAATATCCGATTTGTCCAATGCAAAGAAATAAAGTTAATGTATCTATGTTGTTAAGTTCCAATACCATTTTCCTTATCGTTTTAAGGTAGAATCTGCATTAAAAATGCTAATAAGGAAAAACAAAAGCACAGACTAAATGTTACTCGATGCAAAGCAGGAGAAACACATGTTCATTTATCTGAACACTGTAATTATATTTACATTTACGCTCCGTTACATCACTCCCTTTGCTCTAGAAAAACAGCAGTGCTCTACTAGTAGTATACTGTGGACTTCAGGGAGAAATGCTACAAGAGGGCAGAATATGACTCTTCGGCGTGTGAGCTTTGATCCGTTCTTCTGATTCGGTGCATGACACAGCAGGCATGAAGAGTCCCGCAGCGTACCCCACCCGAGGGCCAAAAATAAGCCTCTGTGCTATAAGGACATAAAGATGCCATTGTCAGGCTGATTGTTTGGCTGTTTGTGCGGGGCAGGATGGCTTAAACAGGCTGCTTTATTCGCTCTCAGGATGAGCGTATGAATAAACCCTCGTAGAGGGACTGGATGTCCTCGAGCAGAGTATATGAGATCTCCGTACAGTGAGGGTGTAACGGGGCCGCCTGGAAAACACGAGCCAGAAGAACTGTGCTGCCAGCGACTCTCCGGTTTCTGGGTCACGGATGCTTTGGGACTGAACCTGTGGCTGTGCGTTAGTGGCCAGTGGTGGACAAAGTGCACAAATCAAGAGCTTGAATAAGAGCTAATGTATTGAGCACTCCTTTTGACTTCATCATCTATACTCCTGTTGGAATCAGTGAGTTGTTAACTGGAGACTCGCTCTGACCGGATCATTTGAATCAGTGAGTTGTTGACTGGAGACTCGCTCTGACCGGATCATTTGAATCAGTGAGTTGTTCACTGGAGACTCGCTCTGACCGGATCATTTGAATCAGTGAGTTGTTCACTGGAGACTCGCTCTGACCGGATCATTTGAATCAGTGAGTTGTTAACTGGAGACTCGCTTTGACCACATCATTTGAATCAGTGAGTTGTTCACTGGAGACTCGCTCTGACCGGATCATTTGAATCAGTGAGTTGGTGACTGGAGACTCGCTCTGACCGGATCATTTGAATCAGTGAGTTGTTCACTCGAGACTCGCTCTGACCGGATCATTTGAATCAGTGAGTTGTTGACTGGAGACTCGCTCTGACCGGATCATTTGAATCAGTGAGTTGTTGACTCGAGACTCGCTCTGACCGGATCATTTGAATCAGTGAGTTGTTCACTGGAGACTCGCTCTGACCGGATCATTTGAATCAGTGAGTTGTTCACTCGAGACTCGCTCTGACCGGATCATTTGAATCAGTGAGTTGTTGACTGGAGACTCGCTCTGACCGGATCATTTGAATCAGTGAGTTGTTGACTGGAGACTCGCTCTGACCGGATCATTTGAATCAGTGAGTTTGTGACTCAAGACTTGCTCTAACAGTACCAATAAATATAAAAAAACACTGGACTGAAATAAGATTTATTTGCTAGTCAATATGTATGTCCTCCTTTCATAACGACACACTAAAGCTACAAAGAAGAACAATATTTTGTAAAAGTCACATAATGATCAGTCAACACCGTCACTTTGGAGTACTCGTGTACACTGAATCTAATGACCTGAGCTTAGAAGTGTTATCCGTTATTAGAAAGGGTATGAAGAAACATTTCAATCAACTGACATGCCTAATAAATACTAGGGATGGCTGATATGACCAAACTCTTAAATCAAAATAATTATATACATCACCATATAGGACAATAAACTAATTGCAAGCAATAGGAAAACACTACAATAAATAAGAAATGCTACATGCATTTGCAGCAGCTCATTTGCATTTAAAGAGACATGCACTAAAGCAGCCTGCTTCTGCTTCCACTCAACAAAAGGCATTTTCAAAATGACCTAATAAATGATCGTTGGGTCACTTTGAGCTGAAACTTCACAGACATTACGAGGACACCTTAAGGACTTGTATTACAACTTGTAAAAAGCTCATAATGGATGCTATTTAATAGTACACTGGCATATGAAAACTACCAAGGGGTCTTTAAATAGAAGACGCCATCCAGCCAGAACAAATCAAACATTTACTCTTTAACAAATCACACTTCTTCACATCGGTTGAAGTGAATTTGCATTAGCAGGCAGTCAAATGAAAGCAGCTAATATTGAGAGCAGTCCCTGTAAACACACGGATCTCAACTAAAACAAGAGGAATGCTTTTTCCCCTTGAACAACTCTTCCTCTGTCATAAATGCGGACAACGCTCGGTCGATGGTTTAGTTATTAACCGCGGGGGAACAGAGCGGACTCTACATGCTAAAGGTCAGACGGCACACAGCGCATTACAAACGAGCGTAACCCGTGCCCTCGGCCGCAGATAAAGAAAGAGAAAGAGGACAAAAAGGGTCAAGAGCCACAGAATCTCTCGTTTTACAAAACAAAAGAGTTTGCGCAGCAGACTGAACACTAAGACGGTGTGTGTCGCAGTCTGAACTTCTGCAGACTCAGTGGAGTCGAGCAACGCGGGAGTATAGGCTGTTGCTATGACGACCAAAAGTATACCTGTGGAATGCGGCTGCTTGGAGACGGTGAGAGGCCATGTAGTGTTTGAGACAGAGAGGACGTGTGCGTTCATGTTCAACTGATAAAATCTGTCTAAAAAGTGAGCTTTAAATCACATTTAATCTGTACACTGCATTACATTTCAAAGTGAAACTGAGCATTCATCACCATAAAGATACAGGGCGGTTACAGGATCAAATCTATTTTCACTTTAAACATGTGATGCTTAAAGAGGTTATAAATAATATTTGCTCTTTTTGGTTTGGCATGGAAGGAATTCCCCTAGAGAAGTGTTCATTTTTTTTTCCAAATTCTAAGGGAATTTCTATCACTGAATGCAGTTTACCAAGGTATTCAAAGCAATAAAACACTGGTGGCACATTTAAATTTGCCAATTGCGTTAATATTCATATTCATATGTAGTATGCAACCTACAACTTTCCCGTCGTTGTTCTGTCTCACTACTCTCATTGTAAACTTCCAAGTGTAATAAACGTCGCGTCATAATATTCTGCAACACAAAATGCATCCTGTATAGTTCCATTACATTAAATTTAACTTCAAAGAGTCAAATACAGCGTAACCAAAAGGCCACGCTTTTCAGCATTCATGTTTATTAATTATGAATAAATAAAAATGAAATGCATTAATAAGTATGTAGTCAAGGACAGAGTGCAAGCGTGTGTCTAATAGGCTATAATTCAGAATATTTATCCAAACAGGATCAGCACTATTTCTATTCAAGCGTTCGTATAAATCTGTTAAAATAACAGTAACACTCTTAACTCTACTTTGGCTTTGTTCCAAAAGCATTGCAAGAGTATCAAACCTATAGCTTTTTTTGCACCCTTCGTTCGTTGTTTCACTAGTTAATAATAGTACGTATTTGCTTTTGTCCTCTGTCCTTCTTTGTATGCGTTTGTTTGGGTGCTTCAGACATTTGTACCGCTGTCTGCATAACGAAATCCACTTTCCACGTGTGTGATGCATCAATAAAAACGTTTCTTTAAGATTCTGATTTTCACCAGGCATTTACATTTCATAAATAATGATCTTTAGAGTCATACGAGCTTGATCCTGTGGGACTCTGAATCCCAGTTTGGCCAGATTTGGATACATGAGGGGGACCTTTATACTGTGTGTGCATTTGACGCTCAGCTTAGTTTATCACATCTTCTCGTCTGGTGAGAGATGTCTTCACGCTCAAGTCCTGGCCCTGCTGAGCGTCCAGGAACATCATCCTCACCCTCGCTCACAACGAGCACAAAGCATGCAGCGCGCACTGAATCAAATATTCATTATGCATCTGTACGGCCGCACAGGACGGAAAGTCTAATGATGTTTAGCAGGTCAGCAGAGGTTAAACCATCAACACAACACCACCAGCGCGCACACACACACACACACACACACAGTGTCATGGGGTCGTGTAGATGACAGATCTCATTGATAATGATATTCATTACAGCGATGCCTCACACTGAATGACGGAGAGTGTGCTAAGATCAACACACACTCTTTTGAGTATCTACAGCCAAGATGTGATCAATATTGAAGTTCATTTTCTTTTTTTCTTCATGCATGCATGCAAAAGCTTTTAATTAAACTAGCCTTATTTTTTTCCTCCTCGGCAATTCTGCATTGCTCATTTACATTTTTCTGCTTATTAAATGAAGACATAAAACGCTAATTTTTATATATCTTTTCATTTTAGAAAATTAAACAAACAGGATTTACTGTATTAAAATGACAATGTGGAAGAAATGTGTGTTTATTCTTTGAAAAGTGAAGTACAGAGGCACAGAGAACTAATTAAGTAGTCTTTTTGCTGCCTAATATTCAGATGCTAGTCTGTTTTGGGATTTAATTTAAGTGTAATGACTTACCTTTGATTAAATCAATCAATGTGTTATACAATAAATTCAGTTTTTATGAGCGGATTCCACGATTCTGTCTGTGGTTTTTGCATAGAGCAAATCATAGATACTTTTCTGTCGCCCATCTTTTTTTTTTTGATCAGTTCATTGTGTAACAGCGAATCTGAAAACAGACAGGGCTATATATAACTCCAAAAACAAAATATCATGTTTTGCATAAAGAAACCGATGCCACCTTCACAAGGCTGTTAAGTACACTCCCTCCGGTTCTCATCGTCACTCTTAACGCTGCGTGCGGAGGCCGGCGTGATTATTACCCGCGCTGTGTCTGTGAGAGCAGTGCAACCGCAGGCATGCGTCTCATGAGTTCATAACACAGGAAATAAGAGGGATTTCTGGGCTCCTGCTCTCAGACACACTGGAAGAGAGACGTCAGAGGATTTTCAGACAACTAGCCAGATACGTAGAACATCCCAGAACATCTTGAGGAAACCGTCACGATATGCACACACACATTTCGTTTCCATCCAACGAGTCAAAGAGAGCGAACTCGCCACTTCCTGATAGCCTGGCACTAGATATAAGTAGAGGAACTAAACGCATATAAATACACACAATTACACAGAAACACTTCAATGACCAGAACAACATTTCAGATGCAGTGCAATGCAATCGGTCCACTGGTTAGTCGGGTTTTGCCATCCCGTTGTGCAAAGTCGCATGCTTTATTTGATGTGCGCAGACGAATTTATTAGCAAAATCCGTTTCCATCCTCCGAAACCTTGTGCCGCCTCAAGTTTTATTAAGAAACCTGGTGTTTCCATCACTCGTTTGTGCATAAAAACGGCATGACGGAAACGCGGCTAGGGACGATTCACCCAAAAAGTCCCGTTTCGGATGCAAATACAAAAGCGTCTCGTATAAACATGCTGAATCTGAACGGCCGCTCTGTCTGCAAACAACCGGCAAAACACAGATGCTAGAGCAAGCAGGCCAGTTGGCGGAGCAGGCCCACAAACACTTAAACACAGACACAGACACACACAGAAACCTTGTCCTCCGGCGGTGAGAGCCGCTGAGCTCCGGCCGACAGAACCCACGAGGGACTACTGCTCGCAGCTGCTGAACGAGGGAGACACCTGCGCTCCGTCTGAGGACACAAACAACAGCCAGCATCCCCTCGGACAGCTCGTCTGAACACTAGTCAGCCAGCGGTTCAAACAGGATGCAAGAGCTGCGGTAGCTACTTTAACGTACGGATTATATTCATATAGCTCTTTAATTAACAAAAGCACAGACGGCAATTAGAGAGTGACATGATTAATCAAAACTCATCTCAAGTAGCTGTTCCACCAACTGGGAGGAATGTAGTCGAAGGCGAACGCCATCAATAAACATCACTTTAAATGCTACATAAACCCCTAACGACATGCTACGAGCTGCACGATTAATCGTTAAAGGTTCGGCATCTCAAGCCAAACACCCATGGGATCTTTTAAATGACGCCCTTATTTACCGACGCATTTAAACCTGCATTCGTTCTGCCGTATTCCTGTCGTCTCAGAAACACCGGGATGAAAGTCTACAGCCCGTATGTAAACACTGGTGCGTGCAAAATAAAGCAAACCCCCTTCTGAGAGCGAGCGGCGCTTCAAAGACCCGCTTGGTGTTGAAGTGCGACTGCCTAAAAAAACCTAACGCGACTGAATCATTCAAGAGATTCGTTCAAACGCACCGATTCGCCCAGTAAGTGTTTGAGGGGGGAGTCGCTGATTCGTTCATTCAAACCACTTTTACGTAAATATTTCATTTTTAATATTAAGATTAATACTTTAAATACATACTGATGAACAGTGTATGAGCTGGAAACGTCTACTGGTGAAGCTGCGGTGTGCCTGCTTTGATTCTGTCAAATACATACATCACAAAATGTTTAATAATTCATTTAAATTTGTTAAATGATTTAAAATGCACTACAGTAATATTTTGTCCCACATTATTTTGTTTAATCAACAACTGAATGTCAAACGGGGATTTTCTGGCAATATCAATGTATGCTTTTTCCACATTTTACTGTAAAAGTCCCGTTCAATTATATATTTTATATAACTAATTAAAACCAGAACAGTTTTACATTATTTTGTGCGGTTAATTGCATGTGATTCTCAGTGAGGCCGGTTCTGTGATTAGCACTTCATCATCATCATCATCATCATCATCATCTTTCAAATGAAGCGTGGTTTGAAGGAGCTGTACGTAAGATGGGGTTGAAGTAGGTACTGCAGTCCGAATTTAAAAAAATCACATGGCAATAAATGACATGAAACGCGCTGTATTTTCCACTACCTGGCAACTCGGGGTGGCAACTGGCAACCCATTCTCCACCGACATGAGATTTACTGCACAGCCCTAAACGTGTCCAGGATTAGGTTCGCAGGACTGTATATTCTGTTTTTTGTACTAAACTGACATCTTAACAGCACTTTACACAAGGACTGATGACTGAGCTCTTAAGTGTCCCTTTTGCCTGTTTTCACACATTCAGAAAAATGGCTGTAGATTTGTTAGCTAACAGATTTTTGTAATTCTGTATTTTAAAGCATTTCATTTAAGATACATTTATACATGACGCCGGACACCTTTATTTTAAGGGACTCGCAAATGAGGAAAACATCGAGTGATTGATCATAAAGAGACACTCTTCGTTTCAATCCAGAACGGCTATTAGGAAAATATTCACTACTCCAGTCTTCAGTGTCTCACGATTCTTCAGATATCATTCTAATATGATGAAGAAACTTTATTATTATCATCATCATCATCGATTCAAAGTTGAGTGCATTTTGGGGGATTCTCTGATGAACGGAAATATCCACATATAAGCATTTATCTGAAATTAAAGCTTTCGTAACATTATACACTATTCGTCTCAAAAGCTTATAGTAAGCATTTTATTATTATTATTTATTTTATTTTTATTTCTTTGGTATTTCAGATAAATGTTGTTCCTCTGGACTTTCTATTCATCAAAGAAACCCTTAAAAAAAAAAAAAGTTTACTCAACTGTTTTCATGACCATAATAATAAATGTTTCTTGAGCGGCAATGATTTCTGAAGAAATGATGCTACTAATCCAGCTTTGAGATCACAGCAAGAAATAACATTTTACAATATATTCCAGCAGAAAGCGGTTACTTTAAATAGTGAAAATATTTCACAATATTACTACTTTTGATGCATCTGGGGTTGAATAAATGCATTCCTGATGAGCAAAAGACATGAAAATCTTCTTGAAAGGTAGTGAACATGACATTAGTATTGGTCAAAAAAGCGTTCACTCAAAACACAACCCTCTTGAAGATCCCTCAAAAGACCAACTAGTAAGTACCTCTGTCCATAAGTCTACACCTTCACTGCCGAGCGGTCTAAGTAGTCAGCTCACTAGGTTTCGAAACACAGCCCTGGGATACAGTTGCCATAAATAGTGCACACTGCCCTTAGTAATAAATAAAAGCGTTGGTGCGTCTCCTCACCCCGCTCCGGGAAACTCCGTGTGCTCCTTACAGCTGATAGCCCGTAACGCTTCGCTGTTGCTGGTGTAGGCGGTTAACACGACGCCCTGCTCGTCCTGCTGTCGACTCATCTTCAGCGCGGCATTATTGTGAAAGTTTCGGTGTAACTTCGGACGAACTAACGCTCGACTCTCCCCTAACAACACGAACAGTCAGAGTTATATAGCTCCGCCCCCGGCGGCGTCACGATGACCAATCCTAGCACGGCGAAGAGTCGGCTAATGAATATTAAAGACGTTGTGTCACGCCGACGCTACAAGCGTTGCTGATTGGCTGAAATGCAGACGCCGGTAAGAAGCGGGCTTGATTCATGAATATTAATGACGTTACGTAACTCGACGCTAAGAAAGGTTACTAGGCAACGCACGTAACGCGATTAATATACATTAGATGCAGAATTTAATGACGTGAGGCAGACACGTATTAAGTAAAAATGGTTGTGTTGCTCTTAAAAAAGAAGAAAGAAATCTATAACGTTTTTAAATTTGACTGTAGTAAACCTCGGTCAGACCCTCAGAGGTTAAATCATATTTTGACACTGTTGCACAGAGCATCCATCGATCCCCAGTGATTTACCTCAGCTTGTATCTCAGATATTTATTGATGTGTATTAATTTAACGACCTCGGTTCCGTTCATTAATTCTGGCGCCTCGCGTCTAAAAGTCAAGCTGATGTGAAAAATAACTTTGAAACAAAGCAATATTCCGTGAGGCTGAGTTTCACTACAGTTGTTTATAACTATGAATAAGATAAAACAGAAAATAAGTCGCGTAAACGGATCTCAGACACACCTGTCAGAAATATTCTTCTGCTTTTGTCACAATAAAGTCAGCAGCATTCAGTGAAAGCACTTCTGCGAGTGTTTCAGACGATTTGGTTAATTAACGCTGAAAACCCAAAGCTGAAACTTTAGGATGTCAGCATTTTGTGTCAGGTATGAAGTTCTTTCCATTTGCCTGTAATTTGCCTTTTGTGTGTCAACACTGTGCCCCACAGTCTGGATTAAATTACATGCTCCTTTCTGAAAAAGTGAGCTGTTTTTAAGCCGAGCCGAGAGTGAAGGGAAGGAAATATGATGTTCGGCCGAACGCCGCCGACGCAGCTACACTGGAAACCATTATTTATTTACTTTAGTTCCTTACACTCTTCAGAACACAATTGAACACGCCTGAACGTTTCCATTACCATCACAGCTATTAGCCCGCAGACTCAGCCTGCCAGCTGTTTCAGACGTTCAGCAAAAAGAGCATGTTTATTTCAGCCGCTTCACGTGATCTGAACGAAGCTGAAGAAACGAGCTTTCCACTGATGTATGGTAGGATAGGGTCATGTTTGAGATACAGCTCATCTGCTGCAGCTGTACGTGGTATAACCAGGGTCTTGTTTAACCATGGTATCTGCAGTAAAACTACGGTTATACAAATGGTAACCAGTGAGCAAATACACGGTTACACCACAACAAAAACATGTTTTACGAAGGAACAGACGTGACAACAACTCAAGTAAAATATCTGTTAGATGCACAAACAGAAGCAGAGGCAGGTTTTTGTCAATTCCCTGCTGAAAAAAACCCAGTTAAAACCAGTCTAGACGGGTCTTAGCTGGTTTAGGCTGGATGTAGACGATTTTGGCTGGTCTCCCAGCCTGGCTAGTCTGGTTTTAGAAACCAAAACCCCTCTAAAACCAGCCTGCCGACCCGCTTAAACCAGTTTAGACCAGGCTGGGAGACCGGCTAAAACCAGCCCACCAGCTGTGAGTCTAATGCAGTACTCGGGCTCAAGGCTTTGGCATCGTTTAGGCCAGACGTTGAGATCCTGGGCAAGTCAAGCACAGAGCAGTGTTTTGATGCCGACCCAGCTCCGGTCTGAGACGCACGCTTGGCGAGGGTCAGATCAGCAGCTGTGATGCTGCCCTCTAGTGTTCAGACGCTCCTCTGCCAGAGTTCAGCCTCTCTTTGTCTGACCATGTGACTTCACACAAAGAACGGCGCAGCACGAGTTTACGGCCAGCATCAGTGCATTTAAGAGAGAACATTATAATAGCGCATCTGTGACGCTCTGAGTCATTCTTAACAGGTTTCAGGTTTGCTGTGGCGGCACATCGTCCTCGCCGTCAGCATCACCTGTACGGAGAGCTCAGCTTTATTCGGCGCTGTGAGATCTTGAGAGAAACAGCTAATGACAGCGTTACTAGCATCACTACTTTAGCCAGGAAAGACGACGCGTTGAGTTCAGTGTGGATGAAAACAAAGCAGCGATGAATTAAGGGTCCAGAAACATAGACCTGCCCTTAAACCTAACCCTGCCCATAATATATCACAAAATCAGAGGGAAATAAAAGCTGAGTAAGAAGGGTGCAGAAGCACCTAACACTCGCCTTGAGCTTAAAACAGGCACTTCCTGTGCATGTATCCCTCCGTTCTGATTGGTCGATTGGGATGTTGGTCCAGGAACATTTTGTACTTGTTGAAATCAGGTTCACAGTATAAGGACGCTAGATTCAGAAAGTTCCTCAATTCAAGACGTCTTCTAGAGTTTTTGTCAGAAAGCTGTTTCATCGATATTTTGTTGAACATTAGTACAATCCAGTGAAGGCATCGTAGTCCCTCACGGCCTCGATTTTACTCCTGACAAAAATAAAAATGACTGTGGACTAGAGGGACCGACAAACAAAGTGTCTTCCCGAGCGATGCCATCCTTCTTATAATCTGAGAAACTCCTCAACAAAATAAATAAATGAATGAACTCTTCTGAGGCAAAATACAGCTGGAAACTCTACAAAAATAGACAGAAAAATAGTATTGTGTTTTTTACTCGGTTTGCAATTTTTATCAACATAGTTTCTCTATAAATGCACGACTACAACTAAAACATAACTGACCCTACATTTGTACTATTTTCAAGTAAAACCATTATATCATTGAATTAATCTACGGTGACGTTTGATCAGTTCACTACTTATATACTTCTACAGCATTTATTAGACTGAGTTAATGTGTATTTGCTGATACAGTGTTAAAAGGTGTAGAGTGAATGAACTGTGAACCCACGAGAACAACGGCTGTAGGCTCTCATGAACGCACTTCCTGTCTGCCACCATCTTACAGAACGCTTGTGACAGGGCGGCAGGATCAGTTCATTCAAAAGGTATATATTTAGTTCTATAATGTATGAACCATCAATCAGACGACTTGTGTGGAAGTGGTGCAGGCTTCTCCTGATCCAACAACATCACCGAGGAGGGAAGATCCACCACACACGACACATCTGCTCAGGCTCACACACTCGCATGCCAAGAAATCTCATTTCTCGGGGTGAAACAGATACAGGACAGATGAAGAATAGACTGAAATGTTATCTGTCACGGCCGCTCAGCACATGCTGTGAACGGTCAGGGTTTCACCGGCTGCAGTTCTTCAGATGGTTTTCTTCATATTTTTTAAGATTAGGGAATTATTCGTATTGTTTTGCCTCAGTAAACTTCTAGTTAGTTGCTTTAGTCAGTAAGGTAGTTGTTAGGTTTAGATATGTTATAATATGGTCGTGCAGAATAAGGCATTGAGAAACACTAATAAACAGACAAGAGGCTAGCATGCTAATAAGCAACGTAGACTAATTGGTTTTTAAACTAAAGTTGACTTGATCTACAAAAATACCACTGTGAGGTTCTCAGTCACGTTCGCTTTTTCATCATCAAATAACATTTGTAATTATTTCTACAACTGCGACCGCTACTGCGACGAAAAACAATGATATTTAGATCATTTAGATCATATCTAAATCATATCTGAATGTCTTTGTAACCAATAACGAAACAAGTGTCACTGAAAATCAGAAAGAAAGATGCACAAACACCCTTTACAAGCCAAACTAAAAACAGCAGTCAGTATTGTCCCTTACGGAAATTAACCATGGTGTTACTACCAACGAAAGAAAAAACATAGTCACAGATCAACCACACTTTAACCATATTTGTAATAAAACTGGTTATACAAAAGGTAATCAACACACAAAAAAACTAGGCTTTAACTACTACATAAGTAGTTATTAACTGCATGATGTTGTCGTCAAACTTCACCCTTCGAGCATCTATTGAACTCAGCAGCAGATTCAGGCTTTTTAAGTCTCTTCAGGAGATCTGATGGTCTGGAGGACCTCACACGGAGAAGACAAGACTTACCAGAGCTGCAGGTAACACACCAGTTTGGTCACCATGAGCTCCGAGGGTCAGCAGCACTGAGAGCTCCTCTCCTCCGCTGCATCGTCTCTTTAAATCATTGATGAAAGTTTGACACCAGGAGAAAATCCCCGGACACAGGACGCCTCCGGAAAACCTGAGCACGCGCGCGCGAGTGGGTCTGTCCGGTGTCCACTTAACCTCGAAGATCTGCTGAAGGCACGTCCTTCTTCTGCTTCTTCTGTTGTGACATCACTGGATGGTGATGACGTCATCATGAGTATGCTCATTGAAATCTCCCAAGAGAATACATACTCATTCTTTTCATTTTCATTTTTTCGTGTTCATTTTCTTTTTTATCTTGAAACCTGATTAAATGATCTTTGCACTGATGTGTGGTTTGTTGGGAATGTTGCTTTTACGAACTGAGTCGCTTTTCAAGAGTTGGACTAAATAACAACATTTGTTGCTAGGCGCTTTTAAAAACAGGTCACTAGGGTAGTCTGAAAGGTTGCCAAATCTAGCAACAACACAACATATGAAATGCATGTTGAACTGGCAACGCTGAATCCGTCGTTTTGATTGGGTAAGTGTGCTGATCGTGTGCTGGACCTGCTTCTTCGTGTGCACCGAGATCACTGAATGAACCTGGTAATAGACACGCTATGAGTTTGGTAATGCGGTAATACTTCATGCACTTAATCCAAACCGATTAGAGGACAGCAGCTGTTCAGGATTACAACACGGCATCCATAGTTCCTCTTCTGAAACACGTCCAGCTCTCATTCTACCACAAAGTCAACAGAGGAAGCATACGGTTTCATCGTCTGTAGATCTTCTGCTCTGACGGCATCTGAGCGGGTTTTTAGACGTGTCAGTGTTGCTCCCGTGGTCCTAATGGTTACGGTTTTTATTCAATGAAGCAATCGCACAAACGTTTGTAAAGATAAACTTATATTTGCAATAAACAAGCAAACAAAAACAATCTCTTGCATTCATTTTGATAATGGCTTGTAGGTTCTGAGCTCCTAATGGTTCCTAATGTAAATGAAGCCACATCAGCTCGTGTCAAAGACTACAGGTTTCAGCTTATATGTCAACAAAATGAGTCTAAATGGGTCAGAATAATAGTGTTTCAGGTTTAGACGCCCCAAAACCATCCAATTCCAATAATTGAACACATATAAGACATTGCTGTATACAGTAAGTGAAGCAAAAGTAAATTTGCATGTAAGCACTGACTATTATATTTGCGACTCTTGTGAGATTTCACCGTAGGACGTCCCAAAAGGCCACTGAAGTAACACGGTTAACATGGTTTAGTTTACCAGCATGAGCAGACAGTTTCACAACAACATAGTGTGCAGGAATAACAAAACTACCTCGAACTATACCCACGACGTAAAAAAAGAAATACAAAACTGAGAAAAGCCATCCGTGCACATGTTCCACAGCGAGTCAGAAGTTCTGAAGATCTGCCGGATGCACGAAGTTACTTCTGAAGAGTCTGTAAGCCAGGAGCTGCCCGCCAAAAATCATCATCACTAACCCAGAGCCTGCAAGAGACGCCAGCATTACAGCATTACCCGTCTGTGAAGCACTGAGCATGTGTTCAATACAAGATGAGAGCCCAGAGTTCACTTTAATGCACAAACGATCAGAAAAAAGCCTTTAACAGGGCTGTCCAATCCTGCTCAGACCAGATTCACCATAAGATCATCATAATAAAAGTCATGATCCCCCCCAAAAATAATGACTTTGTGAAGTTCAAATGAATTGTTGTAGTGAAGTATTACAACGTAACCCTAGCTACTGTGGACACGAGTCTTGATCGGCCAGGCTCTTTGAAAACCATGGTCATGAATAAATAATAGTGTGTGCACTTATTATCATTTTTACAGTAATCTGCAGAAGGCGCAAAAAAACAAGCCTTCATTTTGAAAAAATAAAGATGCTTAAAAGCGATGCCCCAGAAGAACCATTTTTGGTTCCACAAAGAACCTTTCAGTCAAAGGTTCCTTAAAGAACCAACTCTTTCTTATCTTTTCTTCAGATGTTAAAAAACTTTCTTCTGTGGCATCTTTACTTTTAAGTGTTTTTTTGCGTACGTCCGTGAACTTCCAGTTTACAGAGAAGTCTTTTTAGGAACTGCACTTTTTGAAAGCGATCTAAATTTATTTTTAGGAAGTCTTAAGAAGTTTATTTCTTTTGTGAATCCGGCCCCAGGTGCTAAACTCCACAGCGGTCCTCCGGAGCAGGTCTGGATCAGTTCAGTGAATCAGACTCTGCATCTGTTTTCTTGGTTATATATTTCATTTATTTTACGTGATGCTACATATATTGAAGTGCCTAAACGTTTCCAAAAGAGAGAACTTACCGAGAGCAATCCACCAGTGCTCTGTCGAGGGAAAATCAGCCATCACTGAAACCAACATCACAGAGAAAACAGGGTCAGAAACAGCCGGGGGGATGCTCTTTCACAAACACGTGCATAGCGTCAATGCAAACATTATCAGTACATGCAATGAACATACCTAGGATGAAACATATGAACTGCAACCAATCAATCATCTATCGGTCATTCGTACATGAGCAGGCTCTTATATTCAAAGTGACTTATAAGGACAAAAAAGCAATAAAAAGCCTAATGCAGTACACGTATGCAGTATATTTGCAAAAACAGATTTTTTTTATGTTTAACAATCTGTTTTTTTGCAAATGAACTCTTCAAATATGCATATGTATATATATATATAAGAAAACAAATTAATAGAATTAGAATAGAGAGTGCTGAAGTTAGTGAGCAATATTATATTACCAAGCATTATATCGTTTTCCAGAACTGCAACAATGTAATTGACTCAAAGGCCACGGCACAGGTAAACTAGCCTCGCAGACGGACGGGAGGAACAGAAGCCCAGCGCAGTCTGAGGCCGGTGTTGTGTGGGTGAAGATGTCTGCGGCTCTCAAAACTCTGATGCAGCTTGACAGAGACGCGTCACGTTTGCGTATCACATCGATCTCATGTGTTCAGGAAATGAAAAACATTTTAAGGTCAAAGGAACTAAAAGAAAAAAATATTATGACTTTTTCTTTTTATTCCCAGTGGCTCTCGGATGACTCAAGGACTCCAGGAAGAAGCGTGAAGACAAATCCCTGTGAATCACATCGGTGAGGCTTTACCTGACGCTCCTCCAGAAACAGGCTGACTGAGACTCTTTTGAAATGATCTCCTTATTCTCTGCAGTTTTTAAGGTGGTGGTGTGCAATAATGAATTGTTATAGTCCTGTTATACCTGTTCTAGTCAACTGAAATTGAATTATTATAAGCATGAAATAATGTTTTATATCTATCTTAAAGCAAGCATTTTCTCATGTCCATGAGTTTTTACTTATATTATAGTCACACTTTATATTAAGTTGCATTAATTACTATGTAATTACATTTAAATTAATAATTAAGCACAATGCATTTATTGTGTACATTGTACTTATATATTTTAAAATACCTATGTGTAATTACATTTATAATTACTCATTTATAACAGCTGTTGACCCATCCCTTACACCTTAAACCTACCCATACCACTAAACCAGTCCCTAACCTCACCCATATCCCCTCAATAGCCAACAATGTGGCGACAATAAGTACAAGTACAAGTATAAGTACATTGTAATTACATTTTGATGCAAGTACATAGTCATTTAAGTCACCTAATATAAAGTGGGACCCATGGTTTCTATGACAAATTTAATAATTATTAACAACCCCAATATTTTTATATATATATATATATATATATATATATATATATATATATATATATATATATATATATGGTCATAGTTTTTTTAGTTTTTTAAAATATACCAAAATCAAACTAATACAATAAAATTGTGGTTTTAGTTAAACCCCTTTTTAATGTAAACTGGCCCACAGTCTTCCATTACAAGGACATTTCCATAAACACGGTTTTTGCTTGTCTTTCACAAACTGTGGGACGAGACGTGAATTTTTCCTGTGCTGGTTGACAGCATGATGCAGCATCCTTTGATCAGCACTCATAAGAGGTTCAGGTAAACTGATCAGGTTTGAGCGTTGTGTGTGTGTGTATGCAGTGTGTGTGTGTGTGTGTGTGTATGTGTGTGTGAGTGTGTGTGTGTGTGAGTGTGTGTGTGTGTGTGTGTGTGTGTGTGCAGTGTGTGAGATGTGTGTGTGTGTGTGTGTGTGTGTGTGTGTGTGTGTGTGTGTGTGTGTGTGTGTGTGTGTGTGTGTGTGTGTGTGTGTGTGTGTGTGTGTGTGTGTGTGTGTGTGTGTGTGTGTGTGTGTGTGTGTGTGTGTGTGTGTGTGTGTGTGTGTGTGTGTGTGTGTGTGTGTGTGTGTGTGTGTGTGTGTGTGTGTGTGTGTGTGTGTGTGTGTGTGTGTGTGTGTGTGTGTGTGTGTGTGAGTGTGTGTGAGTGTGTGTGTGTGTGTGTGTGCGCTCACCTGCTCCGGTCAGAGCCACGTGCAGCAGTGTGACGGTGATGGCGTAGTCCCACACCCACTCCTCCACGATCCAGGCGAATATCAGACCACCCAGAACATACGTCACCTCTGTGGAGATCACGCTCACTGACACACACACACACACACACACACACACAGCAACCACTCAACTGCACATCCACAGACCTATAACTAGACCCATAATAACTTCCAGGTTTAATGTCAATACGTGTGCTTTAGCATCATTGAATCGTGTCATAACTTATATCCCGCAAACTTAAATCTGCATTATATAATCTGTCTGCTGTCATCATCATGGGCAGAACACAGCAATGGGGCAGTCAGAAGACATAACGCAAAGCTCATATTTAGATGACCGAAGCTTTACCAAACACACGGTACTTACCCAAATACTTGGGACTTTGCCATGACGGTTGAGTCGTGTAGTCAAAAGGAGCTAATAAGCTGTCCACCTCTTCCACCCTGAAAAACACAAATAAACCCTTGAATCAGTTCTGCCGTTAGGTCATCTAATCAGTAATGTGATGCTGCTTTCATATATTTAGAAACATAATTCAGTCGCAGCACTTCTGTTTTACATTTCAGTGCATTTGTGAGTCCCAACAAAAACTGCTCCTGCTCTACTGCAGTCAATACCATGCTTATATGCTCGCAGATAACAAAATGTAGGATCCAGATTTTACATCAACAACTAGTAAGCCAACCAGGGTTAACTAAAGTTAGCTTTTGATTACTTGAAATGAAATAACAGATGATTTTTTTTCTGTACTTCAGGAAGTCAGTCGACGCATCACCACATAAGAGGCAAACGCATTTAGATAGAAAGACGAGACAGAGAGAGAAAGAGGAAGTTGTGCTGCTCACCTGAGAATACCGATGCAGAGACTGACCACAATGTAGTAGAGAGAATAGAAGCACACCATACACATCAACAGGTTCTGAAGAACAGCCTGGAGACGAACACAAACACACTCAATGACTGAAACACACACACACACACACACACACACACATGTCCTGGCAGAGAGCAGAGGAATTAAGAGCATGCACAATCCTACAATAAGTGACATATCTCATCAACAGTGCGAAGATCACAACTGTTCCCTGCAGAGCCGTATAACACCAGCCATGTTCTATATATCCCTTCAGCGGGCGGTTCTAGAGTTGATGGTATTATTAATTTAACACGCTCTGTTGTGGCAGAGGCCTGAAATATTCCACACGGTCACTCTTACGCAATAGCAATCTATTCAACCAACTGAAGTCCGTCTGAAAGCAAGGCCTATAGAAATATGGCTGCTGTTGAGATGAAGTGCGCTCAGTAGGGATCTTCTGAGCAGATAAGCAGGCTTTACCCAGGTGTCGTGCAGCTTGCTGTTGATGGGCAGTTGTCCATGGCGTTTGATCAGCGTGGTCCCACAGCACCGGCAGCAGTAGTCCAACAACATGAATGGCCAGCGATTCTCTGATCGGCGCTCTCGCAGGTAGCACAGGGCTCGGTCTGCGCATCTGTCATGGCTGCTCTTAATAAGATTAGCAGCGATGTAAAACGCTTCCGTAAATCTGGGCAGGATAAAGCCCACCTCCAGGCCCGGGCTACTCTAACTAATTACCCACACACACTAAAAATACTCCTGGGTAAGAAAGGCTACGCTAGAACACCTCGCGTTAGCATCCCGCTAGCACAGTCAGCTGCCAGGACATTCGTTTTTTGACGTTCGTGATCCTGGAACACAGTCTTAAGGGTCAATATTTCAAAAGTGAGATTGATGCATCATCTGAAATCTGAATAAATGGATGCATCGAAATCGAAATACTGAGAAAATGGCCTTTAAAGTTGTCCTTAGCAATTCATATTACTACTCAAAACTGAACTTTTCATATATTTACCCCAGGAATTTCACAAACATGATCTCTGCTTAATATCTTGAGGATTTGTTTTGTGTAATTGTGAGCCATGTAATGTATTTTTGGCTATTGTTAAATATATCCCAGCAGCTCAAGCCTAGTTTTGTGGTCCAGGGTCACATTTGGTGCAGGTTTCAGACTCTGTGCAGGGATACAACAATTCGAGCCTGCTTCTTTAAAATGATATCTGGGTCATTCCTGTTAGGAGGCAACTTTCGGATCATTTTTGAAAAGATTAACATCTTGTGTTGAAATGTACAGAATTATTAGTGAGTTTATTTTAGGGTCCAGTTCTCACTATCAACCCGTTCACTATGACCTTTGCCTCAGTAAACTCCTAGTTTGCTTATTAATAGTTAGTAAGGTAGTTGTTAAGTTCAGGTATGGGGTAGGGGCATAGATTATGGTCATGCAAAACATGTGCTTCATAAGTATTAATAAACAGCCAAACAGGCACGCTAATAAGCAACTAGATAATAGTGTGGGTCGGTCCCTATTGGATCATTCTGGCAACATCAACTCAAAGCTATTCCACCAAATGTAGCTATTTTCCATTCAGTCCATTTATTGTTTTAGCGCAAATAACATTTTAATGACCTTTTTCCACCATCAAGAACCTTGTGTGCAATGGAAAGGTGTGATGCATGTTAAAGGTTCTTCCTTTAAAGAAACAGTTCAATGAACAAAGTCAACTAGACGAAGCTGTGCTCACCCAGAAGTAGATGAGTTTGTTTCTTACTCAGAAATGTGTCAGTAATAGATGCTCTGCAGCGAATGGGTGCCGTCAGAATGAGAGTCCAAACAGGTGATACAAACATCACAATAATCCACAGTCCATCAGTTAAGATCTGGAGAAGAAACAAGTCCAGGCTGTAATCCGTAACCACTCTTCCTCCGGTGAAAGTGTTCAGGTCTGAATCTGCACAGATATAAGATATATAACATAAAACACGTCAATAATGGATATATTCTTACAAACTCGTAGCTTCTTCATAAGATGTTAAGTGACTCGTCTGGCTTCAAATGTCAGCGATAACAGTGATCTTCTACGATCCTACAATACATTTTATAGAAGACTTTAATATATAGAGGTGCCCTAACGCTGCCTGCATGCAGATCCACGGACAGAGTTCAGTGTGACGGGGCCGTAACGAAAACCTCACCACTGCCTTGAAAATCCATCTCTTTGGCCTTTGAACTCAATTTGCAACATAAATTCTTTACGACTGAGTCATTGTGAGAGGCCAAATTAAAACTAAAACCAAAACCAGATCACAAATGCATTTCCATCCTAAAGCTAGAGTCCTAGTTTGGACAGAAAGCCTGAGAGGAGTGCACTAACAAACAGTTAACCCGGTTCATGAATACACCCAGCTCTGCTCGGCTAGGTCACCTATAATAGCAGTTTATTTGATGGCCGTTGGTCATTTAGTGTTTCATCCACAGCCCTAAGATAAACCCTACTTCGTCAGCATCGTGTATGTGTTCCTGACAGGAAATAAATAACAAGTGAGGCATTCATCCCTTTATTCACACACACAGCAAAGCGCTTGAACACTCTGAAGAGACGCAGGTTTACAGAAAGCCACTCGACTGATTTCACTATGTTTTGGTTTAGTGGTATCTGGGGTTGGCTTGCAGGATATTTCACGTTAACAGTAGCTCGATATAGCGTCGTGCTGCTCTAGAGCCACGCGTCGGTGCAGTTCGGGGTGATTCCGTCGCTCAGCACAGCTCAGTTTGGTGTTGTTCGGTAGTTGAGGGTGTCGTTTAGTTCAGGAGTTCCCGGCTGTCTGAGACCGGAGCGGTTAGCCTCCTTTCTCCACCTCGCGGCACTACACCTCAGTAAGCGCCTGTCCGTTCGCGTTCACCCGAACGCTTCTGCACGTTTCGGAAGGCTGGGTCGCGCGCAGGAATTTATTTTTAGCAACAAAACAGCAATGGCGATGTTTCGCGCCGCCGGAGCCCGCGGGCGCCCGTTAAGAGAGCCCCGGGCCGGTTTCCGCGGAGGCTGCCGGGTCGCGGCGAGCGTCGAGGTCCGTCGGAATTGTTCCAGCGCAAAACTTTCGATATTGTCATGATGGGCGAGTGTGAAGCGCGACGGCTGCACTGCGCATGCGCACTGGAGTCCGCCTGGCCAATTTCTCAGTACTCGTGGGAGAATTTGGGTAAGAAACAGACAAATTAAAACAATCGCACGCTAGAATAAACTGCTCGCCTGGCATTTTGTGCTGTGTAACGAAGCTTTACGCGCCGTCTCGGACTTTCGCGGGAGGTTTAATGCGGAGGAATAAGAATGAAAGTTAGATTTAAAGTAGAAAACGCCTGGACGTGTCATCAATAATATGAGCAGCAGGAAGAGAGTATGAAATAAAGAACAGCGCTGATGAATGACACTCAAAATAGACGCAGTCGATAGAGAGGATCAAAGTGTACATGTGCGGCTGATGGCAGGAATAAAGCATGCGTTTATGAGTCTGTGTAGAATAATGCAAAGCAGTAGTGCATTCGCTCCCGTGTGCTGCTGGAAACGGCAGGAACTGGTCGTGCCAAACAAAACACGTCTCGATCGGCTCCGCGATCGGCTCAATCATGCACTTTAAATGTCATTGATCAGCAATAACGTCGCGATTCGCCAGGCCCGCGTCTTTCAATTATATAGTGAATATAATTCCTGCTCCGCCATTTTGAGAAACTGCCTTTAAAACACATTAAAGAAAAGTGTTTTAATATCTGATAGCGTGCATTCAGAAATATGTCATCGCAGCCCGTCGTCGTCGATATATCGAGGGGGGGATAACAGTGCCCTGTCGCCGTCGAGCCGAATCGTTTCAGCCCGTTCAGTGGAAACTATTTAATACAATAGAGATGCACGCGAGAAATACACGCAAACGCGTTGGACGGGGAAACCGGGCACGGGGAAACTCGAGGTGGGAAATTAACGTGCATTTCATTTGATCGGCATCATCGTCGTCTCCGAATTTGATCGGAATCGATATTTACAAAACTGTTCTTCACATAGATGCCGACATTTTGCACTTCACGCGGAAAAGTAATGCGTTTGCACGGCGATCTCAGGTGTGTGCCGACAAAACGAACTTTGTTTAATTATATAACATTATAAATACCTATAAATACCAACTACGGCTGCGAAAATCGCTTCGTGTCCAGATATGCGACAGTTATTGAACTCGGACGCGTGCGTTTCCGGCCGAACCGGGCTAGAACGGGTCGACGCGCGCGAAACGCGGACGAAACGCGGCGATATGTGACAATATTGTGTGCATTTCTTTTTGATTTCATTGTTGAACAGGGGCTTGAAAGTTTCCAGCGCCGCGGATGAAGCGCGGGCAGCAGCGCCCTCTGCTGGCGGATCCGGAAACGACACGCATGCGCTAGGCCTCATGCGGCACTAACACACACACACACACACACACACACTCTCGCGTGAAACTTGCTCTGAAGATTGCCTGTTAATACAACGATTGTCTCGTCTTCTAGTTTAGCTGGTTAGCTGAAGTACAGAAGCAGTGTTTGTGCGGCGCTGCTG
This sequence comes from Puntigrus tetrazona, assembly GCF_018831695.1. NCBI lineage: Eukaryota > Metazoa > Chordata > Actinopteri > Cypriniformes > Cyprinidae > Puntigrus > Puntigrus tetrazona. Next base: position 652,542 of record NC_056718.1, read on the forward strand.
GTGTTTGTTCGAGGTTAGCGCAGGCCAAAGAAGGCTTGACATTGATTTGAAGGACAGATAAGAACGCTCTTCTTCTAGCGTTTTTATTTTTATAGATTTGCAGCGTACGAATGCGTGCTGTCCTAACTCTGAGGATAGCTGGGAAACTAGCTCTGGACTAAAAGTGAAGTATATCTGAAGTATTTTCCTCAAACGAGCCGTTTAGTCTCGGTCATTTCACTTTGATGGCATCGAATAGGTTAGCTTTATAGTCAGTGACTGGACATAAACGTACGAGCCTGAGGGAAAAACGCTAAATTTCATTTCTGAATTCTTCATTCTTTCATGCTTTCTGATTGTTCTTCGTTGTATGAAGTACCTCGTTTTAGTGTTTTAAAGGATTTGACGTTAGTTTATGGAGCAGTCTGATGAATATATCTGGGCCGGGTTTACCCTTAAAACTAAGGCAAGCTGATTTAAGGACGAAACAAAAGGTTAAATTTGTGTGCAAAATAATTTTGGGGTGATTCATGAGATTCAGTCCTGGATTCTGGTTCAGGCCGTGCGGTCTACATGTTTACGAGCACCCGACCTTTAAAGAACTCATCACAATGTACCTGTGTGTCTCTGAGGTAACATCACGCCGAAGGGCTTGGTGATGGCCTTCAGTGTTATACTGTGAGTCGTGAGGGTCACCATGCAGTGTTTTTCAGGTGTGATGGAGTCGTCCGGCCCGAGCTCGGCCGCTCCAGAGTTTGACGTGTACGGGGCGATGGACTGGAAGGACGGAGTGGGAACACTGCCTGGCAGCGAGCTCAAGGTTAGCAGATACACGCTGCAAAAAAGCTTTCCTTTCTCTGTACTTTACTGTTGGTTCCTCTTACAAATAGATAAACATTCTTGAATCGAGATGCATTTACTCAAAGGCAAATTACTGAAGTCTTGTTGTCTAAAAAAAGAGCAACATTTAGTTAGTTTTTCCTGAAGTGAGCACAGATATCTGCCAGTGAGGTTAAAGGCTAAACATTTTTCTTTTTTCTTACACCGTTGGCAGATATTTTTGCTTGTTTTAAGTAAAAACTAAAATCTTAAGTCATTGTAGCTGTCAGGTACTGTGTGTACTGTGTATATTTATTATGTATAAATGGATATATATTGAAAATATTTACATGTATTTTTATGTATTATATAAAAATAGATTTGATGTATAACATAACATTTTTCTTAAACATATACATGCATGATAGACATATACATAATAGATACACATACATGCAATATTTATTTCATATTGTGTGTGTGTTTGTGTGTATATATATATATATATATATATATATATATACACACACACACAATATTACATGAAGTATATATAACTCTATATAAGTACTTAAGTATATACTGTATAAGTATATAACTCACTAACAATACGTCTTTTGAAAATATTAACATATATTTAAATTCATATTTATTTTACATATAAATATTTTAATATATAAACATAGTATATTTTTAGTATATATATATATATGTGTGTATATATATATATTATTTATATAAATATATTTATAATTATTTATATATAATATATAATATATATTTTTAGTATATAGTATATTTGCATGTATGTATATATATATATATATATATATATATATATATATATATATATATATATATATATATATATATATAAATAAAAATACTTTATACTTATCCACACACACATATATATATATATGGATGCAATTAATTATTTGACACTAAACAGAAAATAAGAAAAAATGCTAAGAATTTTGACGTATTTTTGCAAGACCTAAACCTAAACGTGACTGGTTTACTGCAGTAAGTCTTTATGATGATCGTCTGGCGGGAGTGTGTAGGTTAGCAGTGCAGACGGTGTGTAAGCGTCTCCGTTGTGTGTGTCTTAGTTCCGGGTGAATGAGTTTGGGGTCCTGGAGGTCATAACGGACGAGATGGAGGAGGAGAGGGGCAAGAAAGCTCACGCCACCACCACATGGAGCGTGCCCATGGCTCAAGAGGGTAACCCCCGAGTACACTCGTCTTCATACACTGGGTCTGATTACAGCTTCTACACAACGTCCCTTAGACGTGAACTGGAGACTTTCACTTCACTCAGTGGTTGACTGCTTCAGAAATGATTGGTTAAAATGCAAACCTGCTAGTGTTACCAATTTAGTTTAAAGTTATTTTGTTAGAAATAAATGTATTTTGGTTGATTTGATGACTATAAATAAGTTAACGTGCAGTATAACAACTATTAATACATAAATACATTACATATTACTAGTAAAACAGCAACACATTTTTAATTTCATTTGTAAGAAGTGGTTAATAAAAAAGTTAAGCAACTTTTATAAAATGTTACTTTCTGTTTACACACAAAATTACACTTTGATAAACAAAAAAAAATACTGAACGTTCCCTTGAAAAAACAAAATGGCCCCTTTAAAACTTTCTATTACTAACTGCTAGTATTCTTAAAAAAAGATAAAATAACCCAACTACTCTATTCTTTTTGTAATCTATCTATTTTTTTCTTTTTATTTAATACACACACACACACACACACACACACATTTGTACATTTTGTTGGTTTTGATTACTTCCATTGTCCTCGTTTGTCACTTTGGATAAATAACTAAGTGTAAATGTATACCAACAGTATGCTACATAAAGGCAATCAGAAAGTATGCTAACGTATAAACTACCTTTCTGTAAGATTAGTGACAGTAGAGCAGATGTACAGTGGTGTGAAAAAGTATTGGCCCCTTCACGATTTATTGTTTTTTTGCATGTTTGTCACACTTTAATTTTTCAGATCATCAAACAAATATACCTATGAATTAAAGATAACTCAAGTAAGGACAACATGCAGTTTTTAAAATAAAGGTTATGAAGCCACTTCTAAAGCTTTGGGACTTCAGAGAACCGCATTGAGAGCCATTATCCACAAATGGCGAAAACATGGAACATTAGTGAACCGTTCCAGGAGCGTCCGGCTGACCAAAAATACCCAATACACCTCATTCAAGAGCTCACAAAAGACCCCGCAACAACATCCAAAGAACTACAGGCCGTGTTCATGACTCCTCCATAAGAAAGAGACTGGGTAAAAACAGTCTGTATGGCAGAGATTCAAGATGAACCGCTGCTGAACACAAAGAACATAAAGGCTTGTCTCAGATTTGCCAGAAAACATCCCCAAGACTTTTGGGAAAATACTCTGTGGACTGACGAGACAAAAGTTTTGTAAGGTGTGTGTCCCATTCAGTCTGACAGAAAGGACAAAGAACATCATACCAGCAGTAAAATATGGGGCTGATAGTGTGATGGTCTGCTTGCTGTGATAAATGGAACCAGGATTTCTGTGGTCTACCAAAAAATCCTAAAGGACAACATCCGGCTATCTGTTCTTGACCTCAGTCTGAAGTGAACTTGGGTTCTGCAGCAGGACAGTGATCCAAAACACACCGGCAAGTCCACCTCTGAATGGCAAAAAAACAAAATGAAGACTTTAGAGTGGCCTAGTCAAAGCTTGATTGTAGTTCCCTTTCAGTCGGTCACTCCGAGTCACGTCGGATGACCGACGAATTGGGATCTCGCTTCGAGAGACCAATCTACTTCGAGTGTATCTAAACAAGCCAATTGAAGATTGGCATGCGCTAATCGCATCCAGCTGCCGCTGATCACAGCGCGTGTATAAATAAGCAGCGGTGCAGCGCATATTCAGCTTTTCGCCGGGGCCGAAGCGTGACTGTTCCGCTCAAAGACGATCTACGAGTGTTGGAGTACGGCGTTTCAGCGGAGGTCGTTTTCCTTGCGTCGAGTGGATTGCCACAATCAGGCTGCACTACCCCCTGTTTGTGTGCAAAACGGCTATCCCCTGTTGCCGCAGCACTAAAAGAGCATTCGCGGGTGCGTCTTTTTAAAGACGACGTTACGCCTGGCAAACTCGACGCGTCTTGGAAGACAGCGTGGGTCTTGCTTCAGACTACGTACACCCGTGTGTTTCTGGATGCGGTTGTTACCTGGTGTTAGGTGATGGTCACAATCGTTGCCTCGTGTGCCTGGGCTTAGCACGCTGAGGTGGCGGTTGTGGATGAATCATTTCCTCGCGGGAGATGGTCATCTCGGAGTGATGGGCGGGCTCTGTCGCCTTGAAAAAGGAGGCGGAGCTTGTGTTTGCTCGACTTGGTTCTCATTCTGGCTGCAGACAGGTGGGCTCCATTTCGTTGTGACACAAAGCTTAAACTCTGCAACCAGTGGAGCTGCAAAGGGGGCAGTCTGGACCCTCACGTGGGGTATCAGCTGTACCCTCTTGGGCTCCCCTGATGATCAGAAGTCAATCGCTGCATCGGAAGGTGAGCCAGACATTTCTGGAAGTGAAGATCCGGTTGCTCTCTGCGTCTACCAGGCGTTGAATGTACTGGATACAGATCTAGAAATGGTGGCTATGCTTGCCCAGGCTGTCGAGGTGATCGGGATCAAGTGGAAACCTCCACTGCTTCCCGGGCCCTCGAGGCTGGACGATTGGTATTTAAGGGTGGCTTGCGCTGGTTCTCAGGGCCCCACCCTGGTACCTTTCTTCCCGGAAGTGCATGAGGAGCTTACTGGGATGTGGAAAGCACCTTTCACTGCCAGAAACTGCCCCAGTGGCTCCTCCTCCTTCACCACCCTTGACAGTGGCACAGCCAGGAGTTCTGGTGATCGCCCCCAGTGGAGCGGTCAGTTGGGATGCAGCTGTGTCCCAATGCCGTTTCCGCTTAGTGCGGTGATCCTGTGCTCCCCTCCCGGGCCTGCAGGTACTACTGTCGGCTCCAAACGGCAGAGCCTTGTGCGGCCTGTGGACAAGCTGCGCCTGCAGTACACGCTTTGGCGTTGTTGCAGGTTCATCAGGCCAAGGCACTGAAGGATCTGCACAGGGTGGTCATGACCTGGAAGTTCTGAAAGAACTCTGTATCGTGATGGACCTCGCGCCACGGCGGCGAAGGTCACAACGCGGTCTCTGGGTTGTCACGATGGCCACTACGGTGGTCCAGAAACGCCATCTGTGGCTGTGTTTGGTCGACATGCGCGAGGTAGACAAGACACGTTCCTTGAATGCCCCATGTCCCAGACCGCCCGCTTCGGCGACGCAGTGGAGAACTTTGCCCAGCAGTTCTCCGCTGCCCAGAAGCAGACTGAGGTAAGAAACATCCTGCCTCGGCGTGCAGCTGCTGCCTTCACCCAGCCGCCGACGGCCCACCTCAGCCAGCTCGTCGCCGAGGGTGCCCCTGCTGCCGCCACCGCTCCCGTGCAGTCAACGCAGCAGCCCCCATCTAGGCAGCACCGTGGAGCTGGCAGCAGGGCAGCCACCCAGCCTGTCCAGGCTCCTGCCAAACCTGGAGGAAGCGCAGGTGCAAGAGGCCCTCAGATCCGGGATGGAGGGAGCTGCTCTGCCGGGCAGAGAATGTTGCCGCTACCTAAAACCTCGACAAGGGCGGTTTCCTCTGTCTCTGGGTCCCCAGGAGAGCGAGGAGTTGAGCGGGCCAGTTCCGCGCCACTCACGCTCTCCTTGGGCTAATATGCAGCAGTGGGAAGACTGGGAGGACGAACCAACAGCCTACCCGCCTCACTTCTGCGGGGATGCAGGTAAGAGTTGCACACACTCAGACCCGCTCGGACCGCCCACGAGACGCCCGAGCCGGGTCCCTGCACTCCCCCTCGCTGCCCCATCGCCTGCACGCCGGTGGTTCCGCTCGAGCCGCTAGTTCGGTCTCTGGATGCCTGGTTGAATCTTCCCAGGCTATCCCGGTGGCTCCTGCGAACCCTTCCGACTTTCGGCTATATGATTCAGTTCATCCGGCGTCCCCCAAGTTCAGTGGGATCCGCTATATGTCAGTGAACAATGCGTGTGCCCCTGTCTTGTGGGCGGAGATTGCTGTCCTTCTAGTGAAGGCACGATAAAGCCGCTTCCTTCAGCCGATATGAGGTCGGGCTTACAGCCCATACTTCATAGTGCCCAAGAAAGGCGGTGGGTTATGACCAATCTTGGATCTGTGAGTCCTGAATCGAGCACTCCCGCTTCAGGATGTTGACACAGAAACGCCTATTCAGTGCGTCCGTCCCCAGGATTGGTTGCAGCGATCGACCTGAAGGACACGTACTTTCATGTGTCGATTCTTCCATGCCACAGGCCATTCCTGAGGTTGGCGTTCGAAGGTCGAGCATATCAGTACAAGTCCTACCCTTCGGGCTCTCCTGTCGCCACGCTGCCTTTCATGCAAGTCGCGGAGCAGCCCTTGCTCCACTGAGAGAGTAAGGCGTTCGCATTCTCAACCAACTGGATGACTGGCTCAGTCCCGGCTCAGTTGTGCGAACACAGGGATCTGGTGCTACAGCACCTCAGCCAGTTGGGGTTTCAGGTCAACCAGGAGAAGAGCAAACTCTGTCCAACGCAGAGGATCTCTTTTCTTGGGATGGAGCTGGATTCGATCGATCAGATGGCACACCTCACAGAGGAGCGTGCCAATTCGGTGTTGAACTGCTTCAATATGTTCAAGAGCAGGATGGCGGTCCCACTGAAATATTTTCAGAGGCTCCTGGGGCATATGGCAGCCGCGGCCACAGTGATGCCGCTGGGACTAATCCATATGAGACCGCTTCAACATTGGCTACACGATCGAGTCCCGAGGTGGGCGAGGCAAAGTGGCACTCACCGGGTTCAAATAACACCGGCCTGCCGCCAAACCTTCACCCCGTGGTCAGACCTCTCGTTCCTTCGGGCGGAGTGCCCTGGAGAAGGTCTCCAGGTATGCTGTGGTTTCACGGATGCCTCCACCACCGGCTGAGGGGCCACGTGCAACGGGCATGCAGTGTCAGGGGTTTGGACGGGCCCTCAACTGCAATGGCACATCAACTGCCTAAAGTTGCTGGCAGCACATCTCGCCCTAGGCAGTCTCGAGAACTGCCTTCGAGGCCAGCATGTACTAGTCTGCACAGACAACATACTGACCGTTGCGTACATCAACCAACAAGGTGGTCTCGCTCGCTCCCGTCGTATGTCGCAACTAGCCCACCACCTCCTCCTCCTATGGAGTCGGAAGTTCTGAGGTCGCTTCTCGCCATTCACATTCCAGGAGTGTGCAACCAGGCAGCCGACGAGCTGTCGCGAGCTGCACTACCCGGAGAATGGAGACTCCATCCCCGGGCGGTTCAGCTGATTGGGAACGTTCCGAGCCACTCAGGTAGACCTGTTTGCCTCTCCAGAGACTTCCCATTGCCCACTGGCACACAGCTGGCTGCGGGGCCTTTGCAAGTATGTATTTCCCCAGTGAGCCTTCTTGCACAGACACTGTGCAAGGTCAGGAGGACTAGGAGCAGGTCTTGCTAGTAGCACCCTACTGGTGAAGACTTGGTTCCCAGAACTTGTGCTCCTCGCGACAGCCCCTCCTTGGCCGATCCTCTGAGGAAGGATCTTCTGACTCAGAGATGGGGCACCCCTTGGCACCCGCGTCCAGACCTCTGGAAACTCCATGTCTGGTCCCTGGATGGGATGCGGAGGCTCTAGGTGACCTACCTCAAGAGGTAGTCGACACCATTTCTTCGGCTAGAGTGCCGTCCACGAGACAGGCCTATGCCTTGAAGTAGAGCCTGTTCGTCCGAGTGGTGTTCTTCTCAGGTGAAGACCCCCGAATTGCCCTATCAGTCGTGCTTATCTTCTTGCAGCAAGGGTTGGAGCGAAGGCTGTCTCCCTCCACCCTTAAAGTCTCGTGGCTACAATCGCTGCAAATCATGACCCCATAGATGGGAGGTCTGTGGGTAAGCATGGCCGGATTATCAGGTTCCTGAGGAAGCCAGGAGGTTGAATCCTCCACGGCTCCCAACAGTACCCTCTTGGGACCTGTCTGTAGTGCTGACAGCACTGCAGTAGGCTCCGTTGAACCCTTGCCAGCAGTTGTGCTAAAGTTCTTTTATCTATGAAGACATTGCTCCTGCTCGCATTGGCCTCCATCAAGAGGGTAGGGGACCTGCAGGCTTTTTCGGTCGACGATTCGTGCCTACAGTTTGGGCTCGCGGATTCCCAGGTACCACTGAGGCCACGGCCCGGCCTCGCGCCCAAGGTTCCCACTACCCCTTCAGAGACCAGGTGGTGAACCTTCAGCGCTGCCCCTGGAGGAGGCAGACCCAGCCCTGACGTTGCTTGTCCCGTCCGAGCACTCCGATGCTACGTTGACCGGACACAAAGCTTCAGGACCTCAGTCCAGCTCTCGTTTGTCACAGAGGCCGGCAGAAGGGAGTGCCGCCTCCAAGCAGAGGATGGCTCACTGGATAGTGGACGCCATTACCCTAGCATACCAAGCACAGGGTATGCCCTGCCCCCTTCAGGTTGCGGGCACACTCAGCAAGTGTTGCATCGTCCTGGGCGGTGGCTCGTGGCACCTCGCTGACAGATTGTAGAGCTGCGGGCTGGGCGACCCCAACACGATTGCTAGATTCTATAGCCTACGTGTGGAACCGGTATCCTCCTGTGTTCTCACCTCAAACTGGTAGAAGCACTGAGAGGCCCGGTTTCGGTCGGCTTGTTAACCGCTCCAGAGCGTCCATACAGTAGACCCTGTCGAGCTCCTCCATTCCCTCGGCAGCCAGATGTTGCGGAGCATCCGGCGCCAGGCCCTCTCGATGAATCCGTGAGAACCGGTGAGGGCTGGGAGCCATGTAAAGTACCCCAAGAGGACTTTATGTGTGTATTTCCACGGCATAGCCTTAGAGCCCGTGTTTCCCGGCAGACCTTCTGCCCGTCTAAGAGGGTTCAATCACCTCCAATTTTCCATATGCAAACTGAAATACTGTCCATATGCGTATTCGTTCGAGACCTCCTACGGGAAGGCTGGACTTCCGCACGTCCCTGTTCACTAGAACGTGGGGCGCTTTCCCAGTGTTCCAGTCTTACGAATGGGTAGTGTTACAAAAGTAGCTGGCTTCTTGTGGTTGAGCCCGGCCTACGCCGATAGACTGAGGGGCTTGTGGGCTCCCCACAGGACACTGGAAGAGGCAGCGTCCATGGCGTTTTGGTAGGGATCCCAATTCGTCCGGTCATCCGGCGTGACTCGGAGTGACCGACTGAAAGGGAACGTCTCGGTTACGTATGTAACCCTCGTTCCCTGAAGAAGGAGCGGAGACGTCACGTCCGTCGCCACGGTGCTGCACCTCTGCTGAAGGGGCCGGGTCACTAGCTCGGCTCCTCAGCGAAAACCTGAATATGCGCTGCACCCGCTGCTTATTTATACACGCGCTGTGATCAGCGGCAGCTGGATGCGATTAGCGCATGCCAATCTTCAATTGGCTTGTTTAGATACACTCGAAGTAGATTGGTCTCTCGAAGCGAGATCCCAATTCGTCGGTCATCCGACGTGACGTCTCCGTTCCCTTCTTCAGGGAACGAGGGTTACATACGTAACCGAGACGTTGTTGCTGCATGTTGTGTTTACTTTTTGTTGTTTTTGATTAATATTTAAATTAGTTTGATGATCTGAAACTTTAAAAGTGTGGTAAACATGCAAAAAAAACAAAAAAAAAACAGAAGGGGGCCAACACTTTTTCCGTAAACCTTTTAAAAGTGCCAGGCAAGCTCTAGTGTATAATGGCATGTTAAATCGATCCAGAGACTTACATTTGGAACGAGCTTGTCTGATATTGGTTATTGACTGATGATTATTTGCTTTAAACTTGTGTTTGGTTTCCCCAGCTCTCTCAGAGGGGCCGGTCTCTAAGGAGGAGACGGCATGGGCCCAGCGAGGCCTGGTGTGTGTCCGCTGTAACAGGAAGGGCTCAGTGGTGGACTTCCTGTCTAACGGGCTCCACTGCAGCGAGCGCTGTCTTCAGCAGGAGCAGCAAGAGTAAGTCCTGCCTCTGAGGCTACATCCTTACTGCTAAGAAATTTTTGCTCATTGAAAAATAAATATGATCTCACATCAATCACGTTTACACTCTGCCCCCAAATGTTGATCTGTATAAAAAAAACGTGGGGTTTGATCAGGTTTGATTTTCTGCGAAATTTTCACATCTGGGAGACGATTCAGAGCCACTTTATAGTGAATAGTCCAGAATAGTGATTGTCAAGTTGATCCACTTTGTCTCGCAGCACAAAGTATTGTAAAGATCCTTCATACTTTAACATCCTGAAGTTAGTGTGATATTCCTGCTGCTCCTTAATACCTCCATCTCTATATCTCAGGATTGGATGGACCCAGAATTTACTTTCGTTTTCTCTTTTTAAGAAGGAAGAAGACGACGACTCTATTTCTGTTTTACAAATTGTTTCACAGTGATTAATTAATACACATAGAACTTTGTGTGCAAGGTTTCTGTGATGCATTTTAGGATGATGAATATGACTTTTGTGTTTTTTGTAATAAAAAACAAAAAAACAACAACAAAACAAATAAGCAAGCCCGGCCCAAATGTTACTTTTCATGAAAGCTTGCAAGCTTCCCCAGCTTTCAAGACAAGCTCTCTGTGAAAGCAAGAGAGTCTGGTTGTCAGGCGTTGTCAGGTCCATTTTGGTCTAATCAGATTCAGTAATCTACGTATTCAATAAGTGCTATCGCCAGACCCAGAGATCGGCTGAATGGATTCAAAAACGGTAAAACTCAGTGTTGCATTAATTAATTAATTCTTTGGGTTTTCAAATCCTGTCAGTCTTTTGCTTCTGCACACACACACATCAGTCACATACCCAATTTATTTCATCATCATAAATATAACTTAAATCCCTGAAATATAAAATAGAGATATGTACATTGGCAGCTTTGCTAATGTCAATGTATCCTGCAGCCCTGTGAGCTCTACATTCAACAGCAGTTGATCTGGGCAGCAGTTTTTTTTTTTTTGTGTTTTTTTTTTTTTACTGGGAAACATGCGTGCATTGACTGACCTGTCACAATGATTTGAAAAAGAAATACATTTTTGTATGTGTGTAGAATACATGTGCACTTAAAAATAGCGTGTTCAGTAATATGCAGTATTTAATGATAAACATTTCAAAATTGAGAGGGGTATGCTCATTCACTCAAAGCTTATTAAAGTGATTTAGTTAACATCTTGGAAATGAATCATTTGTTAAGTGTTTGATTCTATTTTTGTGTGAAATCATTCTAACCTTTTACTTTCTGATCAAATGAGTAAAGAAGGAAATTGCATGCAGTACAGCTTCCGGACATGTGTTCATAGAAAAGGAAGGTCAGCTTGAGTGCAGTGTATTGTTGTGAACATAAGGTTCTCAGTCATTGAAAACTTGTTGGAGCAATTTAAAAATTGTGATATGCAAGCATAAAAAATGTTTGATCAGCTATTCTCCTGGGTGTTTCACAAAAGTGCAGTTTCTGTTTAAAAATGCCATACCGACTGTGTCCTCTTGGGTGTGGTTGGTACCTGACCTCCAACAATGACCAACAACCGACGGCTGCTGCTGAATTGGACCTGGAACTGATGGCCATGCTTTAACATGCTGCCGTGAGTATCGGCTGGAGGTCAGTTTTACAACCCTTACTTCATCGTGCCCAAGAAGGGAGGTGGTCTTCAGCCAATCCTGGACCTGTGGGTTTTGAATCAGGTCCTGTGCAAGCTCCCGTTTCAAGATGTTGATGCAGAAATGCATTGCCAAATGTGTTCATCCACAGGATTGATTTTCAGCGGTCGAATGGAAGGATGCTTACTTCCATGTCTTGATTGTTCGTTCACACTGTTTCTTTGGTTTGTGTTCGAGGGTCGAGCAGCCTGCATCTGTCCCCTCAGATCTTTACGAAGGTCACGGAAGCCATTGCCATGTTATAGAAGTGGGCATCAGTTTCCTCAACTATCGGGGGCTTCAGGCCAACTGGGAAAGATCAAACTCCCTTGTGCAGAGAATATCTTTATTCTGTGTGGATTTAGACTCGATGAGTATGACAGTGCTTCCCTCGGATGAGCTTGCCCAGTTGGTGCTGAACTGCTCCTTCAGCGGCAGAACAGGGGTTCCACTGGGACATATGTCACGCATCTCAGTTTGCTTCATATGAGACCACTTCAGCACTGGCTACATTCCAGAGTCCTGAGGTGGGTATGGCACCATGGGACATTCCACATGAGTTTCACACTGGCTTGTTGCGACACATCCAGTCCCCTGGACAGCCCTCGCCTTTCTATGGGTTGGAGAGCCCCTAGAACAACTGTGTCAGCATCTTGTTGTCGCAACAGATGCCTCCACTTCGGGCTGGAGCAACACGTGCAATGGGCAGGCAGCCTCGATGCTCTGGACGGGCAGAACAGGGACTTGACTGCTTTGGCACATCAATTGCCTAGAGCTGTTGGCAGTGCATTTAGCCTTGTGGCAGTTTTGCACGGACAGCACTGCAACAGTTTTATACATCAACCACCAGGATGGTCTACGATTTCTTTGCATGTCTAAGTTTGCCCGCGATCACCTCCTCTGAAGTTAACCATGTTTCAAATCACTGTGTGCCGTCCATATTCAAGGAGAGCTTAATTGTGCAGCTGGCAGGCTCTCATGACAGCTCACGTTTCCTAGAGAATGGCAACTCCATACCCAGGTGGTTCAGCTGATTTGGAGTCGATTCAGGGAATCCCAGATGAACCCGTTTGCTTCCCATGAGTTCTCCCAATACCAGTTTTTCTGTTCCCTGACCGAGGGGCTCCTCAGCATAGATGCACTGGCACACACCTGACCTCTGTGCAGACACTGTGCAAGATCAGGTTGCGTCATACTGGTCCACGCAGACCTGGTTTTCAGAACTCATGCTCCTTGTGACAGACTCTCCCTTGTGCATACCTCTGATGAAGGACCTCCTCTCTCAGGGGTATGGCACCCTGTGGCACCCACCTCAACGTGTGTCTTCTGGATGGGACGTGGCAGACTTAAACCCCCTCTGCGAGGCAGGCCTATGCACTAAAGTTTAGTCTGTTCACTTATTGGTATTCATTCAACAGAGAGGACACCTGAAGATGTGTGGTTGCAGTAGTGCTTTCTTTTCTGCAGGAAAAGTTGGAACATAGGCTGTCGCCCTCCACTTTAAAGGTGTATGTGGCTGCTATCGCTGCACATCACGATGCAGTGGATGGCCAGTCCCTCAGAAAGCATGATATCGTTGTGAGGTTCCTGAGGGGTGCCAGGAGGTTAAAACCACCTATGTCACCCCTAGTGCCCTCCCGTGATCTTTCTGTTGGTTTGGCTGGCCTTCAGAGCCACTTAAGTCAGTTGAGCTTAAGTTCCTGTCAGCTACGACATCAAGAGGGTTGGGGACCTCCAATCTTTTTTTTATAAGCATAGAGTGCCTTGTATTCGGCCTACTCTCATGCTATCCTGAGATCCCAGCGTGGATACATGCCCAAGGTTCCCACCACACCTTTTCACGATCAGGTGGTAAATCTGCAAGCAGCCCTGGCATTGTTGAGCCCCATAAGAGCCCTACTCCCATTTCCCCTCAAATGGGGATGCAAGCTTCTTCTCTCTTAGTTGAGTTTCCGTACGGCAAACCCTGGTAGAGCTTCCTCTGACATCCTCGACAGTCAGACTCGTCAGAGCAGTTTTACGCCAGGCCCAACATTGGTGTTAGCTTGCCCAGGTTGCCGGTCAGCCCCGGTTCTGGGATAGATGTCCATATGGCTGATTCCCTACCGGCAATCCCATATGTTTACTCTCCACAGTAAGGTTTCCCTTCGGATGAACCCTGTTGGGTAGGACCTGCCTCTGAGACTAGTTCATATGTTGCACTGCTCCAGGTTTGGTCAGTCCATATAAGTGTCTCCACGTACTACCTATTGATGCAGGATGTGGCCTTTGTAGCATCCTTCCACTGAAGGTTCGCTTTCCTATCATCACTGATGGTGAGACTTAAAGCAGTCTCTGTTGAAGGTTGAAAATCCTTCTCTTGAAACAGCTGCTTGGCTATCCACTAAAGCGATACACACCCCTGTGGTCCTTGCAGGAGCCAAGGTTAGCGAACTTACAAACTTGTATCAGCATTTGCAGTGCCATAGGTTGTGACGAGGTTCAGATTGTGGTGCTTTCCATGGACCCCAGTCTGTCGTCATAACTTAAACTGAACAAGGGTTACGTACGCAACCTTACTCAAGTTTCAGTAATTAGGGGATAAGCACTGAATGTGTGAGGGAATCTATTGTATTCATTATTGTTCTTCTACTTTTTCTTCCACTCTGAAGTGTATGGCACTAAATACTTGTGTATTGAATTATATAACTACATTTTGTAATAATAATAATATATATATATATATATATATATATATATATATATATATATATATATATATATATATATATATATATATGAGTCATTCAAACAGTTTGACTCGGGGTGAAGATGGGTAGGTTTAGGGATATGTAAAGTGGGTGGAGTTGGATCTGGCATTACTGTAATACTAGTATACATACATGGTAACACCTCAGGAACTGTGCACTTACTATAAATTGTAACATTTTGGACACAAACAACTATATATATGTGAAGTCTAACTTTATCCATGTATCACATGATGAATCCATAGGAACTGTCTACTTAATATAAAGTGCACCACTGTCCTGTTACACATTTGTAGTTACACCATACAATGGGTTGTTACAAATGTATAGTTACACAAACATTACAGCTGTACATACCGATGTGTACTTAATCTTTGGTCACTTACTACATAAACATCTAGTTACTATGTAAGTACACATGTATTAGGGACACTTAATATAAAGTGGCACTAAAATCCATGCTGGAAAAAGTTAGTTTATGTGTCATCATCACCTCAAGCTGACACACCACATCTTTTTGACTACAGCACCACCTCTTGGTCAAAATAGATAAATCATGTTACTAGGAAATTAATCTTTCAGCCAGTTTAGGTAAAATTTGGCTTGCTCTTTATTCTTCCTTTGTTGTGCTTGGTCCATTAATTGCTGCTTGCAGCTACATTTGATTCTATTTCTTTTCAGTTTATCACTGTAAAGCTGCTTTGAAACAATTTGTCTTTTATTAGGTGCTGTAGAAATGAGGATGACTTGATTGATTGTTATCTGGCTGTAGTAAGGTCACTGGTGTGGCAAATGATCATAATGAGATCTTGAGGATTTGACTGTAAGATCAAATCACCCACACTGAAAACAGTGCTTCTAATTGTTTTTTAAGGTAAGCTTGCAAGCAATTTCTTTTAGCTACTTTTAAATAAACAAATTTACCTGAAGGTTAGTCAACCGAATTTGTTTATTTCAATTTAGCTTAATTAAATCTACTGCAGCCACTTATCTTAAATAAAATGTAGTGAAGTCAATTAATCTTTTTTCTTTTTTTTAAGCAAACAATGGAATTTAAACCTTGTTTTTTTCTTGTTGGAAAATTGCACACAAATAATCGGCACAATCTATTAACTGCAAGAAAATCCATCCTGTAAACCTTGTGATTTTCACCTTTAACCTGTGATCACAAACATCATGGAGCTTCACTGTTCAGAATGAGAAGGATCCCTGTGTACTACACTTTTCTCTGTTGTTCACTAAAGCAGTAAGCCACGAGAGGTCGAGCAGAACAGTACTTTAGTGTCAGGCATGATGCATGCTAAAGTGAAGAAACTGTTCAATAAATATTTGATGTAATGCTAGTTAGGTACTGCAGGTACTCATGCATGCATAAAAACTGGCAAAACGTGCATATTATACACTACAAGTAAACCACAAACACAAAATGAATACTGAAAACGGAGTAATGTTTACACGGCACACAACCACACTGTTAAATGCTGTCTCTCTGTCTTAACTAGGGGTACATATATGTGTGTAAATAAGTTCAGACCGCTCTTGGTTGACAGTTGTTAATACACAATTGCCATTTTAGATTGACAGTACTATATGAGATTTCTATTTGAATTGAAAGCATTAATCTAGGCTGTCCGCTGCTGTTTTCAAAGCACAATGCGAAACTCTGACTTGTCATTAGCTCTTCAGTCAGCAGAGCATAGATGTACTTGTCAGCAACCCTCCAAAATTGTTTATAGCTGTCACGGATTTATATTATACATTTATTCAACAATATTACTAGTAAAAAAATAGAAAATAATCACATTTGTGAGGCAGCTGGCGGTTTAGCACTTCTATGATGTTAAAAAAGAGGCCACAGGATGTTGTGAAAGGGGTCTTCCTGTCTCAACCAAACCTGTGTCATGCCAACCCAGAAAGAGAGAGAGTGACTCCATTAAAACAGACGGCTCTGTGTGACATAAACAAGGACGTGTTCCTGATCAAATATTACGTTGTTCTTCAGACTTCAGTTGCTTTATACAGCACAGTAAAAATGCGCCAAAAGCAATCTTTAAAATGGCGTTTCTATATCAGGCTGATGTTGTAACACAATCTCACTGTGAAAGTGCATGTAAATAAAAGTATAACGTCTCGTTATGATGCAGAGAGCTGAAGAGAGAAGGCCCCAGAACAAACGGAGAGGTGCTCGGGAAGAAGAGGTCCCGTCTGAGCGAAAGACTCACTGAAGACATGGACAGCTCGATGGAGATCGCAGAGGAGGACGATGAAGACTACGTCAGTCTGCTTGCTTTCACTCTTTTGTTTTCAGATTTCTGGCCAGTGATAAGGAAGACAGAATGAGGTCACTGTGGCATGAGAACATTTTAACAGCCCCTAAAATAAAATGGCGTTATTTTCTGGTCGCGGCCTTAAAAACGTTGCTAGATAGAGTTGCACGTGTAAAACTAAACGTTTATCTGTGTAAACACTCTTTGTGTCCACAACCCTGAAGCTAAAATGTGAAAGGTTGTATTTTACTGTTATAGCTTTTATTTAGTTTGCATATTTTTTTAAAGGAGAGCAGTAGGTTTGATGTGGAGTGTCCAGCGGATAATAATCAGCAGACGAGCGGTTATCAAAATCAAAATTTATTATGCCAGAGAAAAGGTTGGGAATGGTTCTGTTCCAAAACATATTGGTATTGGATACTTTAAAATTAAAATGTAAATTTCACAAATCAATTCTTGACATCAATTCCAACATCTTGGTGAAAAAGAGGCTATTAAAAAGGTATTTGTCTTTGGATTCAAAAACACTGATTCATATAAGAAAACTTTCTTCAGAATTGCAAGAGAACTACAAACTCCAATTAAATTTTTTTTTGCAATTAAAGCAAAAAGAGAAATAGAATATAAATGTTTTAAAAAAAATTGAATCAATAAAAACAAAATAGATGAGTGGAGTACATCTCATATAAAGAAGTTGTGACCATAAACTGTGTGTTTGTGTTCTGGATGCCAATGCAGATTTTACATTAGATTTCTGTGTGTGTGTGTGTGTGTGTGTGTGTGTGTGTGTGTGTGTGTGTGTGTGTGTGTGTGTGTGTGTGTGTGTGAGAAACAGGAAGAGAAAGAAAGCAGGCGACCGGCACGTGGAGCGACGAGAGGCCGCAGAAAACGCAGAGGCGACGCAGCACTGCTCAGATACAGTGAGACACACACACACACACACACACACACACACACACACACATACACACACACTGACACTCTATGACACCTATGACTGTTTCCCACGATGCAGCGGTTCCTTACGGAGGCAAGAAGAAGGCCTGGTGCTGGGCCTCGTACCTGGAGCAGGAGAGAGCCGCCACTGCCCCCAGCAAACTCTTCAAAGAGGTGACACACACACACACACACACACACACACACACACACACACACACACACACACACACACACACACGGCCTTTGATTCCACTTTGACGCACGCATGATGTCTAGTCATGCACCAGCAGAGAGATTTTGTTTATTATATTTTTTAGGGCTGTCAAGCGATGATTACACAATGAGATGATTATTTAATCCTCTTAACTATATGCAAAATTTGGCTGAAAAATTACACCCAGAAGATAAAGTCATTGCTGTCTTAAATCGGAAAAGGATCAAACAGACATCATAAACATCCTTTAGAAATAAGTATTTTAGTTGATTCGACATGGAACATTTTACTCTAACATTTAGACGACAGTGAAATTTGTTTTGTTTCAGAATTGATGTCTGGACAGACTCTAAATCAGTTTACCTACCGACACCAAACTGTGTTTTATGATTTGATAATAAGATCATAGAGGTGAGGAGGAAATTATGACAGAATACAAATATTTGGGTGAACAATCCCTTTAATGTCTTTCTTTTTTGATATGTAATATTTCTGATATGTAAACTGATATGTAAATATTTCTATATGTGGGGTGTATTGATTAGTAATATGATTATTATTTAGATTTCTAGATGATGTATACATTTTGAAAATGGACCCTTATGACCCTATTGACCCATGGTCCAGGGACACACGTATTCATAATATTGAATATTGAGATTTTAATTTCTCCTTTTTTTAACAAACAGGGTTTCTGTGGGTCCGAAGACATCTTAATTTAGCCTTCCACAAGCAGAAAGTCTTACATTCATAAAGTTGTCATTAAATGCTGCACGCACTACTAAAAATATATATCTTCCTTAGTATTTTTGTTCTGTTTGCCCAAACAAATCACGTTTTAGACCCTATTGAGCCCGTGATGTTGTATTGTCAGCAGATGACTTCCACTTCCTCCACATTTATAGGATTGCAGTCTTACGCTAAATTGCTGTTTAGCAAATCTGGCCTGTGAAGTCTCGTTTTCTGAAAAAATGAGCAAAATTAAGTGAGGTTATGTTTAAAACATGAACTAAATATCTGCCACGGGGGAATGAACACTAGCTTTCCCTTCGAATTAAGCTGATTTTTCTGAGCCATTTGGTAAATATCTGTTCTTGTTTTATTCATAAACACACTTTGTTTTGATCATTTCGTTTTTGTATCCAGTAAATGTATCTTCATTTTAGAAACTTTAGACACTCGCGCTGGAAAACAAGAGTAGAGTAAAAGTTTTCTCTGTGTGCGAGTGGCTGAGAACAGAGCTGTTTAAACCATACGTTTTTTTTCTCTATAAAATAATTGATTGAGACTTATATACATCATTGTCAGCTCACTAGACATAGAAATATTTGTTTCCCGTCAATGTGGACTATGAAGTGTAGACTGGTGCAAAAAAATTCAGTATTTGTTTAGCCTAAGGCTGCCACGTAAAATGTTAAGAAAATAAAGGGTTTTGAATATTTTCTGAATGCACTGTAACAAAATCACTAGTCCCCTGTGTTAGTGACCGTCTGTATCTTGAGCCGTGTAAGGAGTGTATAACGTGTGTGTGTGTGTGTGTGTGTGTGTGTGTGTGTGTGTGTGCAGTATCAGTCGTTTCCGCAGTGTAAGAATGGCTTCAGGATTGGCATGAGACTGGAGGGGATCGACCCTGAACACCCGTCCATGTACTGCGTCCTTACCATCGCTGAGGTGACCGACAAAATGCTAATATTATCTCAATATGAGCTGTAATGCGATATTTCGCTGTTGTTGACTCGCTCGTATATGCAGGTGTTGGGACATCGAATCAGACTGCATTTTGATAAGTATTCAGACTGCTATGACTTCTGGGTCAATTCCAACTCCCCTGACGTTCACCCAGTGGGGTGGTGTGAGAAAACCGGACACAAGTTGCATCCACCGAAAGGCAAGAGACACCAGATATTCACAGAACACCCAGAAATCTTTGGTTGTAAAGTTATACTTCATCTTCACTTCCATGACTAATGGGTAGCAGGATGTGCTGCTGTTTCTCACGTGCGGCTTTTGTGTTTCTGTAGGGATGAAGGATGAAGAGTTTAGCTGGTCCTCCTACATCAAGCTAAATAAAATACAGACGGCACCCAAAGCCCTGTTTCAGAACCAGAACATGGTGAGAGAGAGAGAGAGCATCACGTGAGCCCGGATCAAACCGTAGTAAATGTGCCCTGTTTTCCCCTAGATGGCACTCTTTCACTTCAAGTAATGAAGCATTCCACCTAGACCGAGTTAACTCAAGGACAGCACATATAACCTATGTTCATCCACTTCAGAGTAGTAGGACATAGATACAGGATTTTATTTAATCGTGAAATGCTATGATCATTGGTTGATAGAGTAATTCAGACTGAATGGATATGCTGTTTTTCAGACCGTGACGCCTTCAGGGTTCAGGGTCGGTATGAAGCTGGAGGCCATCGATAAGAAGAATCCCTCGTTCATCTGTGTGGCCACGATTACAGACATGGTGGAAAGTCGATTCCTGGTGCACTTTGACAACTGGGACGAAAGTTACGACTACTGGTAAACGCCCATCTTTGAGTTCATGTTATCGCTCCACTTCTGCAGTGACTGTACCTGAAAGAGAACAGCTGTATTTATGTACGGACGGGACATCATTTTGCAAAGACTTTCTTTGTAATGCACTGGCCAAAATGCAGATGAAACTGATGAAAGGGAACAGGCTTAAATCTATCAAATGACCAAGTTGAGTATCTTGTGAATTATATCAGTCATAAGTCACAAGGACACAAATGGGGCAGGTTCTCGTTCTTGCGAGTGACCCAGTTATCGTCCTGTATGTGTCTCTATATGTGTGTGTGGAGCAGGCAGAATGCTTTTAACTGCTCATCAATTACTCAGGAGGAGGAGTATAGCAGCGGTGTCTTCAGCTCAGATCACACCATCACATCTGACAGCTCTGTGCACTGAGCCGAAGAAGAGTACATGTTCTCCAGCCGTTGTTATGGTCCCACAGCGCCTCCCGAACATCTCATCCTCACATTTGTTTTACTTTATTCAAACAAATCAGGAGAACTGGTGCCACGTTTAGCTGTTTTGACTGTCATCTTACCATCAGAAACCGCATCAGGTGTAGCTGGTTACGAGCAGTCTGGGGTTGGTCGTCTTGACTCTAGAGCTGCTGGAAGAGAGTAGTTCTGATTCAGGAACGAGTAGACACCCGATACGCTTCCCAAAAATCCTGTCCTTATGAATGAATGTCCTTAAAATCCAATATTGAAACTTAACGGCTTTAGCTGCCAGAACAAAATACAACATTGTGAGCATTTGATTGAATATTGATGCTTTCATGCTTTGTTCCCCTATTATGGATTATGAAATGTCCATATTTTGGTTTTGGGAGTCTCCAACAAAGGGATGGAATGCATGCAAAAAACACTTTCATTGTTTTATAATATGCATTTTTCACCCTCATGTCATTCCAAATCTGTAAGACCTTCGTTCATCTTGAGAATCCAGATCCAGAACCGTAGTAAATACATCGGTAAAACAGTTCATGTGACATCAGTGGCTCAACTTCGGTTTTGTGATGCTACGAGAATCCTTTTTTTTGTGCAAAGAAAACCAAAAATAACCATTCTTCTCCCCTGAGTTACATCTTCCTCCATTTTATGTGTATCTCAATGCATACATTCCTCTAGGCGTAAACAACGTTCATGTGCGCGCTTTCCCCCTGGACGCAAACAAAGCTGATTACGCCAAATACGTTAAAGCGTGCAGAGATCGGGGCAGGCAACAAACGAGTCCAATAGTCAGATCTCAAGGACAGGCGGCAGAGAATCAGAGTAGAAGAAGATCAGTCACGGGTCGTCCTCCAGGAATCAGGATACACAGGGTAGAAACGCTAGTCGCGGCAAAACAAGACTTCACAGTGACCGATTGTTTGGTGACTGCTTAAGTAGTGCGTTTAATTGGTCTCAGGTGCGGGATGTTGTGGAAAATGAAGTTTTAAGGGTTTAATACTGTGAGGATGATGCCCTTTCAGTGGTGATCGGTAAGAGCCACAGAGGCCTGATTTATGTTGTTATCTTAACTGCACATAATTATTTGCTTATGATTTGTCAGAATGTCCGTCTGAGCCTTCTGTCTGTCGAAAAAGATGTTTTTTTAGTTGTGACCCACTAGCCCAGATGAAATGCAGCGGTCCTTTGTGTATTTCATTGTATTTTAATGCATGCATTTTCTGTCCCAAACAAAGCATTTATACATTTCTTATAGGAAAAAATGTTTTTTTATAAGGTGGATGAAATGCAAATGCATTCAGATTGTGTGTATCCTCTATTCTGCAGGTGTGATGCAACAAGTCCTTACATCCATCCTGTTGGCTGGTGTCAAGAGAATGGCAGGACCCTCACCACCCCTCCAGGTGATGCAACACAAATAACACAAATCGTGTTTCTCCCAAAAAAAACTATTACGCAGTCACCTGCTTTAAAAGTTGCCCTTTTCAGAGTTAGAAAGAGAGCTTGATAAAGGAAGGAGAACTCTTTTAAGCTCATTAATTGCGTGGTCTCTGATAATATGCAAGACGACATTAGGATATCAGCATCTGAAAGCTATTCCAGCTCAAATGCAGACCAGTGTCTTCAGAGGGACTTCAGTATGAGGACACAGACTAGAGGATGACATGTGTTAATTCTGACCTGACTTCAGCCTTCTGCTGGGGATTCATTACTTGTCTCCAGGAAAATCATAAAGACATATTATATATAGTTTAATACACAGTTCTCTGCAAGTCAGTTGTTGAAACACACTAAAAAAATTCCATAAATTTTATGGTAAAAAACGTCAGCTGTGGTTGCCGGAATTCTATCGTGAAAAAATAGGGTAACAACGTTTTAGGTTTTACGTAAAATGTACAGTTAAATACAGTAATTTCATTAACTGATATAATGTTAATATACCGACCTGAAAGTGCTGAAATCTGTTTTGCACCTTTGAAATACACTGATAACTACCAAATGCAGGTGGGGATGAGTAAGTCACGTGATGAACCAAAGCCCGTCACAAGAAGCTTTTAAAAATAGAATAAATATAGAAGGTGCTCAGAGTCATTCACACAAACACTAAACACCATCATGGTGATTCAACTGAAAAAGTAATATACAACCCTAATAAACATTACTGATGAGAAAAATGAAAACTGATTTGAAGGGAATTCTGGGAATGTCAGTTTTAAGTTTTAAATATTTAACAGGTTTTTACCTGTGATAGCATTTCACTTTTAGTGTGTGTGAAATGAATTAAAAAGAAATGTAGATTGCTTACAAGTTGTATTTTTAAACTGTGAAGTCTTGCTAGAAATCATTGTGCATTGCTTAGACATCTACTTTTAGAGACCATTGTGACGGGTTGTTTTCCTTTTTTTTTCCTTAAATTTTATGTTATTGTTCTGAAAATGGGCTTTATTAAAAAACATAACTTTCGTAAATATCTACAAACATATTATGTTATTTATTTGGGTTTAAGAAGAGTCAAAACTTACGTACAGCACCTTGAACTTTATTTCTAATCTGATGATGTCATTCCAAATGTTTCATGGGACGGAACAAGTAGTTAGTTCTCTTGAGATGTCTCTTTCATGTTTCATGTTGTGTCTCTATCGCCTTAGTTCAGTATGCAGTGAACCGGCCACAGAGTCCACCCAAAATGATCTCATAATACAGCATAAAAGCCAGTGAGCTCTGGGAAGTATCATGTTTTCATCAGTCCCTCAAACCTCACTCTCCGTGTGCTGTAGGATACCCTGATGTGAAGAACTTCTCCTGGGAGAAGTACTTGGCAGAGTCCAACTCATTACCAGCTCCTGCTCGAGCCTTCAAAGTGGTGAGCGCATGTGCTTAATGCCAAGCATTTCCAGCCCCTGTGAGAGACCCAGAGGTGCTCAGGACATCTGCCTCTCTCTCTCTCTCTCTCTAGAAACCTCCTCACAGTTTCCAGCTCAGTATGAAGCTGGAGGTGGTTGACAAGAGGAATCCCGCTCTGATGCGAGTGGCCACAGTGGTTGATACGGATGACCATCGACTGCGGGTGAGAAACTCAGTGTGAATGTCTATTTTGGTCCAGGGGGGTTGGCCGGTTGACCTTGTTTTACATTTTAAAGCTTCATACATGAAATAAAAGTCTGAAAGATGTGAAAAATAGAGCAGTTTACTGAACCTGCAGACAAAAAAAATCTTAAAAAAAAGGATTGCTTATTGCTCTTTCAGAATAATGATTTTGTGGGACAATGCAGGGCATGTGTGAGAGATTAAGTTATTTGATTATAGAAATAATCATGATGATTGGATGGTAATTAAGGGATAATGCACGACTAGCTGAATCTCAATGCACAACATGGGGGCAAACAACTACCTGATGTGAAAGTGGAACACATCAAAATTGTTTAATGCACAGCTAGTCTTAAAATTAGTGGCTGGGCAGTATTAACAACATTCTTCTGTGCTCTTGAATGTTTCCCTGTGTATGAGTGAGTGTGTGTGTGTGTGCATCAATAAAAGCAGCTCATTAAGACAGAATGGTAATTTAAATGATGGTTTTATTGCACATCGTTCAGCCATCAGAATCCAGTATCCAGACAGACCATCATAGTGTAGCATTTTAAACTGTCAGTAAGCTCTGGCCCTCAATTTGCCCAGGTTAAAGTGATAGGCTACTATGTAATTTACTCTACAGGATCTATTCATTCTACTGAATATAAAGAACTGAATAACAGGCTAGTAGTTAAAAACTCATTTTATGAGCAATGACTAGTTCCTTCATTAGACTATGCAAACATCAAATGTGTTTCACTGGATTCAGCGCATCTTGACATCTTTTTTGGCAGCTTCACTCAAGATGTTCTTATCAGTACTTGTCCACATAAAGTCCTGACTGTTGCGTTTACAGATTTTTGATGAAGTCCGGACTTGCTGCCATGCTGTGCTGAAAAGCGCTAATGATGAACAATCTTTGTTTCACCTCAGTAGGTGATGTCATTTGATTATGTGCACCTGAAGGTTATAAATAGATGCGAGATGTACACATCTTCAGGTTTCTTTGTCTTCAGAGACTACATTGTGTGTGTGTCACGCTGACATGATTATCGTTTGAAAGTTAAAATGAAAGTTGAAGCTTACTCGTTATGTTGAGTTATCTGCAAAGAGATGCGTGCTTCTTTATTTTTGTCTCGTCTCTGAGGAGGACTAGCCTGAGTATTGTTTGTAGTGAAAGGGGGAAGGGCATGTTGCTCTTGCGCTGAGGGCGGTCACCGTGAGCACTGCGATTTACTCCCTATTTGCGTGCTTTGCATTCAGCTCACAGTCTCTTATAAAGAATGTGCCGTTGCACCTTCGTTAAAATTCCTTTGATCTGGAGGCGAATCTAAAGCCTTTTCAGTGTTATACAAGTTTTGGACACAGAAAGTCATTTTAGAGCTCAAATACACAATTTGCTTACTTCGTGTGGCGCACTAATGACCCAAAACCTTTTTTGCCATGATTGAAAGGTGCTTTGTGCAATTTTAAGAGCACAACTTGCCTACATGATAAATGGTTCTAACTTATGAAAATAAATGTTATTTGAAATGCAGAAATATCCCTTTCAGTGTTTTTTAGGTTTTGGACACAGAAAATCATTTTGGAGCTCAAATACACCATCAGTTCTTGGCTTTTATGAGCAGAAATGCTGTTTTAGTGCTTCTGAGCAAATGAACGGGGAGTAAGACCACATAACCTCTAAAACTTCTTTCCAAGTGAGAGAAAGGTGCTTCAAGCAATTTTAAGAGCAAAACTTACCTACATGAAGAATGTTTCTATGTTATGAAATGAAATGTTATTTGCAATGTAGAATGAGCCTTTTCAGAGTGTTTCTAGTTTAAGACACAGAACGTTGTTTTAGTGCACATCTCCCCTTTTTGATAGAATTGGGTTTCTACTGTAGATTTCAAATTTGCTTACCAGTATCAGGTTCTTACATTCAGCCTAGCCTTACATTCAGCCTAGCAAGACTGTGGTAGTCGCTTACATAAATCGCCATACATCTGTGCACAGTAGGTTCTGCTTTTTGCACAGGATAAGTGCACCTTGGCATTTCTTCAGACAAAATCAAGGATGTGGGTCTTTCTTGCCTCTAGCTTCCCAAGATCTGGACACAAAGGCTCATACGTGGCCCAGGCTCTCTTTAGGTATTTCTTTCGATCATTGCGCGCCCAGGAATCCTGGCCAAGGTCTGTGAACAGGGGTCTTGTTTATTAGTGATAGCGCCCCGTTGACTGGCTAGATTAGATTAGATTAGATTAGATTCAACTTTATTGTCATTACACATGTACAAGTACAAGGTAACGAAATGCAGTTTAGGTCTAACCAGGAGTGCAATAAGCAGCAAGTGCAGGATATAGGTACAAATATAAATATAAATTACAAAGATAAATATGTGATATGTACAAGTTAAATTACAGATGGGAAGGGGGAATTTACAGTGATTATGTGTAAACAATTTACAGATCGTTATGTACATAAGAGAGCAGGATATACAGGATATGTATAGACAATTTTACAAGAGTATGTACAGTGGATATGTACATACATTTACAAAGATATATACAGTGGAGTGCAATGAATGTTAACAGTGCATTTTTGTATTTTTTGTTTTTAATGGGGTGGGTGGGGCAGACATCAGTGGGGGTAGAATTCAGTAGTGAGACAGCTCTGGTAAAAAGCTGTTCCTCAGTCTACTTGTTCTAGTCCGGGGGAATCTGAATCGCCTGCCGGATGGCAGGAGGGAAAACAGTTTGTGGGCAGGGTGAGAGGAGTCCTTAAGAATACTGCGTGCTCGACGCAAACGGTGTTTCTTCTGGATGTCCTCAATGGATGGAAGTGGAGTTCCTGTGATGCGCTGGGCAGTTTTCACCACCCGCTGCAGTGCCTTACGCTCAGCACCAGAGCAGCTCCCATACCAGACTGTGACACAGTTTGTTAGGATGCTCTCTATTGTACAGCGATAGAAGTTCACCAGGATGGCTGAGGACAGCTGGTTCTTCTTAAGTTTCCTCAGAAAGAATAAACGCTGGTGAGCCTTCTTGACCAGGCTGGAGGTGTTGGTGGTCCAGGACAGATCTTCAGAGATGTGGGTTCCCAGGAACTTGATGCATGAGACAGGCTCCACAGCAATCCCATTAATGTGGATGGGATCATGTGAGCCTCTTCTCACCTTCCTGAAGTCCACAATGAGCTCCTTGGTTTTGGTGGTGTTAAGGAGCAGATTATTGTCTTTGCACCATGTGGCCAGATGCTGGACCTCTTCTCTGTAGGCAGTCTCATCGTTGTTGCTGATGAGACCGATCACCGTAGTGTCATCTGCAAACTTGATGATGGAGTTAGATCCAAACACAGGCCTGCAGTCGTGGGTGAAGAGGGAGTAGAGGAAGGGGCTCAGCACACAGCCTTGTGGTACACCGGTGTTGAGAGTGATAGTGGTGGAACAGATGTGGCCTGACCTAACATGCTGGGGTCTGTTGGTCAGGAAGTCCATAACCCAGTTGCACAGTGAGGTGTTAATGTCCAGATCTCTGCATGACATTGCAGTTCTGAAGTTTTTTGTTGTCTCTGATGCGGAGTCGAATCTCGTCCATTTTGTTCGCCAGTGACCGTACATTGGCAAGGAAAATGCTGGGTAAAGAGAGCCGATGTGGTGTTAGCTTTAGCTTAGCTCTTAGCCCTCCGCGCTTCCCCCGCCTTTGTTTACGATCGCGCCGCCGTCTTCGAGCACTTCCGCCCGGCCGGGAAGAGCGCTCAGCCTCGGTAGTTCTGACGATCTCCGGGACGAGTTGAAGGTTGCCGTTAAAACTGTCTGAAAATGATGAACCAATATCCAAAAGCTCATGTCGGGTGTACGATGTAAAGGCACTGCTGTTCTGCACGAACAGACCCGAAAAGAGCAGGTAAAATACTGCAAAACTGCAGAAACTGGAGAGACGCTGAGCCTCGCGATGTGTATGCGCCGCCATCTTGGTCAATGATCAGAGTGTGGCTAGAGTGTGGCTAGATTGTGGCTCTCAGTTCTGATATCCCTCTTTGACGGCTTACTGTGGGCAATTGTGGTCAGGAGAGTTCTGTCTCAGGCACAGTGGATATAATTTTATCCCAAGCCTCCCAAGAGTTTTTCAGCAGACATATTACAGACTACTCCAATTGCTAGGACTCTCTCCACTAGAAGTTATGTCCTCAGATGGTGCTTTTTCAGAAGTTGGTGTATGACACACCATGCAAACCCAGTTCACCACCAGGTTGTTTCAGTGGTGGAGTTTCTACAAGGGAAATTGTCCTCAGACTCCTGTCTTGGTACTTTCAGAGTCTCTGTGGCCACCAGTTTGGTGTCCCAAACTCTGATTGATGGTGTTTCTGTGGAAAGGCACCTTCCAGTCACCCACTTGAGCAGTTGAGGCCGCTTAACCAGAGGGTCTGATGGGACCCCATTTGAACCACAAGAATCAGCGCCTGTCAGGTTTCTGATTCTGAAGATAGTTTTCACATGGCTATTACTTCTCTGAGGAAAGCAGGGTAATTGCAGGCTCTGCCAGTCTTGTCATTCTGCTTAGACTTTGCCCTTGGGTTGATCAAAGTTATTTTGCAACCTTACCTTATTATCTTCAAAAAGTTACAATTTTGACCATAAATTAGGTCATTCTTAAAGCCTTCTGCTCTCCGCTGTTTATGACACTGGAACAGAAAAGACTTACTGTGTTCAGTACATGCTCTGCAGATTTACATCCACTGCACTAGCCAGTGGTGTAAGTCAGAGCAACTTTTCATATGCTATGGTTGCCACTGGATTAATAGTGTTGCATTGAGTGAGTCATGCTATTGCTCTACCCTACAAGGTGCGTGGTCAAGCTTCACCTCTGGGAGTCAAAGCTTATTCAACCAGGGGTGTTGCATCTTCAATGAGTTTAGCAAGAGGTGCACCCTTGCAAGTGTGTGTTGAGGCAGGTTGGTTCTCTCCACATACATTTGTCAGATTCTATAGCTTGGATGCCCATACTACTCTGGGCTTACATGTCCTCGAGTCAACATCCCAGAGTTGAGACTTCTTTGTTGTTTGTGCGCATACACTAAACAACACTGGGGGTTAAGACACTTCCCGCTTTTACAGTCAGGGTTTTTTACTGAACAGGGTTGCAGTCAAGTAACCAGAGACGTTTCTTTACTCCATCCAGTTTCCATCAGTGAAAAAAGTTCTCTCTGTGAATGTGCTGGTTGGTTATTTTACTGATCTAGCTAGGACAGATGGACTATTTAAATGACAGTCACATTTTTATCATTATATTTCTTATTGTTGTGTTGTAATTTCAAAGAAGAAAAACATTATACAGACTTAACCTGGAATGCTCCCAATTTTGGGACCGTCCTACGTTTATCCATCAGGCTTTCATGGCTCATATATTATGGGGTGGTGATAATATGGAGCTCATTTTAAAGCACTTTTTGAGTTTATTTAGCTTTTTAAAGATTGCGTCCTACATAGGGACTGATTATGAACTGCTTCTTGCTCACATATCCATGAAATCCATTCTGGATTGAAGCATTTCATCACTGATCTCTCTCTCATTGTGTTGTGACGTTTCCCAGCATAATGGCTGTAATTGTCAGTGAAGATGCAGTGATGCAGTGCTGATTCAGCTGACGGAGATCCCATGGCAGCATCTGATCTCTCAGCCGTCTGTTTGGGAGTTCAGAAGCGATCGGATGAGTCATCTGTGCTTTTCCTTTCGTGTGGGCTGCAGGGAAGCTCTGCTCCATATAGAATTCTTCTTTTGAGCAAGATCTGTCAGTCCTTCGGCTGATAGACGTCTGCTCTTCACACACAGGGAGTCCTTCTAATGCAGATTCTTGCACTCCTAAGTTTTCAGTCATCACTTCTTTGCTTTCGGAAGCAGCGCTGAACGTTTAAGTTTAACACATTGCCATTTATGGCAACATTGCTTTGGAAAAACGCAAATGAGCATTTCCTGCAAAAAAAAAAAACCCTATAAGTGAGATTTTATTGCACTTACAAATATTTTTAAAATATATATTGTATGTGTGTGTGTATTTATATATACATAATAAATATACATAGAACACACGCAAACAGAAACTTTTATTTTGTATGCAATTAATCGTGATGACTCATTTGACAGCAACAATTTAAAGTGAAACTTCAACCATGCTCTACAACTACGTCACTGTACCTCACTCAGATCGAAACTTGTGCGCTTGCATATTTTGCATGCTAGATGTTATTTCCGAATCGATCAGAATAAGACAGTTTCTACAAGATATTGTCAAGGTCAAGCATTCACAGCTGCTCTCACTAGGTGAGCAACAAGTTGTTGAGTTGATTAGAAACACCTACTATCAAGCAGCAGCCCTCATTCCCAGGTGTTCCACCAAGGCGACTCAGTCAGGTTCCTCCATTGCTGAGGTCGGTGGGCAGCAGGTGGTTCACGGTCCGTGTAACCGTCTGGCTGTAATAGCACATGTGTGATCCAAGAGGGCAGCAGAATCCACACACATCATTCACACGGGCCGAGAGAAATAACAGATGTCACTGTGCGTCTCACACTCTGTCAGATCTGCCTCCTCTCCCGCTCACGCTGTCTGTCTGCTCAGATCCTCCAGCGATCAATACTCGACTCACACGTCTGGGTCTTGTTCATGTGTCCAGGCCGTATAGGGCAGCACCTCATGGATCTGTCAGATTCCCACTGCGTTTTAAAATCCTCCATCAATATTTCCTGAAGAAGCTGAAATTGACTTGGAGGAAGAAGACCTTTACATCCAGGTCTTTGATGGTTCTCTGCAAAGCCCTCGACTATCCCACAGGACAAAAGGGTTTGATTTATTTAGCGTGTCTGAACCAAACCTGTTTACAGGATGCCTGTGGGGTAGTTTTTATAATAGGATTTAAAAAATTCTCAAATCCATGCCTTTAGAAAATGTAGAAGTTGTTCAAAAAACCTGAATTGCATAGAATAAAGCCTAATGCATTTTATTTTTTTGGAAAGCAATTTCGTTGTCATTCTAATTATTCTCAAGTAAACTGCAGATGATTTATTTTAATTAGGTTATAAAATAACAAAAAATACAGCTAACTAACAATAAAACTAAAACTATATGAAACCAAAAACTATATGAAGACCTATACAGACCTGAAAAAAAGTGAAAACACAAAACATGGCTAAAACTTGAGGAGTAAAAAGAAAAGGTATGATAATAAACAAAGAAAATAATATTATTTAGTGAAAATTAATTAGTGAAATCTGATTTAAAAGTTATTGCTAAATGCGTGAATTAATTAAAACAATTAAGTTCGTAATATGTTTCTGAATATTGAGAGTGATTTTGTTTTTTTTAATATGTGTTGTATCACATGACTCTGGTTAGTTTCATACATGCAATACATGTGTAACAATTTAAAGCATTTACATTTACATTTACATTTAGTCATTTTGCAGACGCTTTTATCCAATTGAGAGTACATCAAGCGATTCATTTTTTGAGAGACAAACAGACAGAGTAAAGCAAAAGAAGGAAGAAGTTGTTTGTGCTAGACACTTGCTTGTCTTGGAAAAAGCTAATGTTAATGGTTTTGCTACTTAAGTGTAAAATAGTTCGTTCATAATGTAACTTTGCAAAGAAAATGTAAACTTTTACACTAAAAGTTTTGGTTTCCCGTGTCAAATTCATGCATCCGTAGAAATAGCTTTATGGAAGTAGCAAGGAATAGGAAAATAATCAGTATCATTGCATCAGTGATGCTAAAATTAACTGTGAACAAAGCAAAAAGAAAGTGAGACAGAGATATCGCTTAATGGATGCATTCATGGGTGGATGCATGCAAACTGGAAGGAGATTAAAAGAGAGTGAGATGGATGAGAAGAATGCAAATGAAACATTTCTTTATCTCAAACTGTCACGCAGTGAATCACAAAAGCCAGTCTGGTCTGGATGGGCGGCACACACAGTCCACTCAGCCTCCACATAATGAGTGTCAGCTGTGCTGTGAACGCCGCTAAAAACACAGCTCGCCTTTTTAGTCCAGCCCTGTTCCTGCTGTCCGGCTGATTTCCCAGGAACACGTTTTATCGAAGTCCCGGGGACAGGCTGTCATTTAAGGGACTGTTGCTCTTTTCTTCTCATTGTTGTGATTGCAGCAGCTCTTTTCAGAGAGTTCTGAGAGTCTCGAACACAATATGACCGAATCACCCTGCCAGCCGTCTGATAGCTGCCAACTCTTCTTTAAGATTCCTGTTAAAACGTTAACGCCTCTAGAGATGTGCATTGCAATATGAAGATAATCTTCTCGAGGGACCTTGAAATGCTAGTAGCCAAGCTGTTCCTGCTTTCATCTGAAGTGCCGTGGGGTGTTTTGTACCTTATGTAAGAATAAAATCTCTATTTATCACCACACAAGCAGCTCCTCGGGGATTTGTAGTGACGTTCGGACAGAGAAAGACACCGCGACCCCGCAGGAACAACTCCTCCTGACCCTGGGGGTCTCAGTTAAGGGCAGTCTATGTAGAGCAGTGGGTTAAGACATGCTTTAAATAATGGCACGATGTATAATAGTAAATCACAACGTGTTCATTTAAATCAAGGGATGATTTGAGCAATAATGTAAAATAATAAAATCATTATTTTTACTTAAAGCATAACAAATTGCTAATTTATTTGCATTGATGTTACGCCTCGGGACACAAAGGCACAGCTCGATATGGATCAAGAGGCGCCAAAATGATGATGCTTGTGTGGGAAGTATCCTGTGATTTTAAAGATGTCTAAAAGAAGAAATTTGACCTAGAATGGAAAGAAGTGTATTTGTTCTGTGAGCTGAACCAGTACGTTTAATCGCGTGGCTGTATAAAACATTTGGAGATTACCTGGATCTCTGGAGGGTCAGAAAGCTCTCAGATTTCATCAACAATATCTTCATTTGTCTTCTGAAGATGAACGGAGGTCTTAGGGGTTTGGAAAGACACGAGGAAAGTAATTAATGACAGAACTTTCATTTTGGAGGGAACTAACCCTTTAAAGGACACTGTGAGATGCACTGGACAGTTTAGGATGGACAAGTAGGTAAGATAGAGGTATGACGTCCACTATAATTGCATAACTTTTGTTTTAATAATGTTCAAGCGGACATTATATAAATAAAACACATCTTGAGAGTTTATAAGGATGAAGGCAGTTAAATAGCAGTTATAATATAGTTTAAGACATGGAAGTAAAAATGCTATATAAGAGCTCTTGTTTTTATATCGCAGTATTTAAATAATATCAAGTAAGGATATTGTTGATTTTATGCAACAGTAAAAGATATTAGTTTTAGTTTAGTTGCTTTGTTTTGTTGCTGAATGATTCAGTGTTTTTGAACAAATCAGTTGAGCCATTGGTTAATACAGCCGTCACAATCGAACAAATCTTTTGAATGAATGAGTCAATGAACCACTCGTTAAAATGGGGACTTGCAGACACCTTCTGCTGATTTTTTTTTCATATTTACTTATATATTGCAATCTTAACCCAAACAAGGTACTATCTAAAAATAAATATTGAGTTTTGTTTTGTTTTTTTTACAATATTGCACGCCTCTAAGATAACTCATCATCATCACTGAAGAAATGTGTTCTTAGTTTCCTTCTTAATTATATTGTAGTTAGTTTGGTTATTGGTATTAATGCAATTGCAAAAAAAGGTACTTCAGTACACACTAGGGGACATTATTAAAAGTTTGCCCCCCGGTTATTTAAATACTTGTGTCTGAAGGGAGACATATGCATTAAGATCAGCTGCAAAAAATGACACTAAAATCTGTTTCTGATGCAAGCTGTTTGAGATTTACTGAATTCATTCAAAACAAGAATGAGTAATAAACTGTAAATGTCAGATATTTGACTATGTATCTGCATAGTGTGTAATACATCATTTGCAGCGCAGCTTTGTGATCTGCATTGCTTTCTTCTAGATCCATTTTGATGGCTGGACAGATGAATATGATTACTGGATCGACGCAGACAGCCCAGATATCCATCCTGCCGGGTGGTGCGCCAAAACCGGACACCCACTTCAGCCGCCCATCAGTGAGTACAGGCAGATTTCACACACACACACACACTTATACTTACGGATATGATGGGCAATGCGCAAGGATATATACATTTAGATATATGATATACATTTTACTCAGTACTGCAAATATCAAAGAAATATCTGCATCTGCTTAAACTTGATGATTTGTTTTATATACCGATAAAATATTGAGCAACATGCTAACATGTGCTAACACTTTAATTCATTTTTCGTGAATGCGATGCATGGAGATGATCCCGTTTAATATGTTCCAAATATTTTCCTGTAAAACGAAACAAGAAACTGACTAAGATGATATTGTTTTACGCAGTGTGTATAACGCAGAGCAAATGTGTTCCACGCAGATGTCTGGAGAACGTCCTGACGGTCTCCAACAAGAAGTTTGAGTGATTCAGACGAAATGCGCTATAATCCCGGCCCTAAATGCTGAGTTAATGGCAGCTCAACCAGCATTCTCCGTCTTCTCTAAATAGACTGCTTTAGACTCTCTAATGACAGACATGTTCCTCATCATTTCGCGGAAAATTGACGCTGGTAGAAAGAAGGAATTATGTGGGCATAAAAGAGGAAGTCCTCTTTCTTCTTCTCGTGTCAATATCTTCTATTAGCTCCAGAGGATGCTGGGAAAATGCTGTTGAACAATGAGCTTTTCTCCAGTCAGTCTTGCTGATAATCTTCTCTTCGTTCTCGTTCCCTTCCTCTGTGTCCATGGAAACGGATCGGAGCAATGTTTAGAAATCAGCAACTGGCATCAGGATGTGACCGACTTACTGAGAGAGAGAGAGAGAGAGAGAAACAAAACGAGTGTGAGAAAAGAGAGAGAAACCAGGCAAAGAGAATATATCCATCAGAGTATGTTTAGTTTTCTAAATATATATATATATATATATATATATATATATATATATATATATATATAAATATATCTCCAATATTTCCTATATATAAAATTGTTAAAAGTGCAAAGGTGTCTTGACTTATCTAGTCATAATATAATAGGTTTTTATGATAGGTTTTCATATTTTACTTGAAGATTGAAGGTGTTTGTCAACACATAAAGAGTTCAGATGTAAAATCTAAGCGCTGTCTAAAAGAGTTTTGTTATCAGGCTCCTATGTTTGGGTTTGACTTTAATGACACGGAATAAGTTCTTTTCATTGCCACTGAAGTGAAATAACTGCGTCTGTATGTTATGTTTGATTTTGTCGAATGTTCTCCACGTGTAAGCTGATGTGTTTTCTTCCTAGCTCCTCAGGACATGTTTGAGACGTCTGAGCAGGGCGGCTGTCCCACGCCAGGCTGTAGAGGAGTGGGTCACATCAAAGGAGCCCGCTACTCTGGGCACCACAGGTCAGTGTGAAGCCCGTGTGTGTTCATCTAAAAACAGGGCAGCAGGCCACTGGTTTATGATCCAGTATGCTTCGTTTCTGGTGTGATCTTAATAAGACTCACTGAAACTCAAAGACCTTCATGGCAGCCCGTCTAAAAGTCGGGTTTAACTAAAGATGTATTATGATTATGAAATCATAACGTGTCATTTTATTACATTTTAAGAGTGAATAAATTATGAAAGTTTTATGAATGCATTTAATTAGACACCATTGTAACGATACGTTTATATGGAATAATAAACAGTTGGAAGTAAAACAGATTTCTTTGGGCCTTAAATGAAAAGGTAGCTCTTTGAAGTTTAATTGTTATTAATTAACTTTACATTCATTCTCAAGGGCTATCAAACGCATAGAAATGATTTTTTTCCCCATTAATAATAAATAAATATCATATATATGATGTGTAAAAAATACTGTAATAATATTTTTGGTTATATCACGGGCCTACATCTTGCTCCGAGCTGAGTTTGACCTGTCTACTGGTCCTTCTGCAGGAACACTGCGTCTCAGATCAGCTCTCGGAGCAGTCTTCAGCTCCAGGAAAGGTGTTGCGTGTCTGTTCTCTGATGTTCCTATTTTTACAATCAGTCTGAGAAAAATCACCCAGAGGGCAAGAAACCCATACTGATCAAAGCTCATATAGAAAATATCACTTTACAGAATCAAACATGCTTCATATTTGGGAGAGCTTCTAAGAGGTTTTTTTGGGGAGCTGAACCCTTAATGTTGACTGAAATTTTAATTTGTTTATTCCCGTGACATGCAATAGATAAAATATTTAAAATATGTAATAAATATTAAAAAAAATGTATTTTGTGTTGTTATATTACTGTAGTTTTAAGAACTCAGATTGAGTAATAATGATGTATTTTACAATAAATAAAGTAAGCCTTAGTGCACATTGATTTCCAAAATATTAAACTCGCAGCACGAGCAAAATGAAATTCACTGCTTATTTTGAATCAGGTTTAATTAAAAAAACAGATCATCATAGTGCTGCGTGTCACTCTAAGACGAGTGGTTTGATTAATTCTTCTATATTTTTTTCATCAGGAAACACTGCCCTGAGCAGCGCTCAGAATAAATAATAGCTAGTACATGCATAATCTAATGCCATGACTTCAGGGATTGAAGACATTCTGCTCTTTTTTAGGCTTTAATTTGTATGCGTTAAGTGTGAATTAAGACTCTAAGACCCGTGACTGCAATGATAGCTGAAATGTTTTTATAAATTGACTGGTGTTTCAGTGCCGTGGGTTGCCCGTATTCTGATATCAACCTGAACAAGGACTCAGTTGTGCCGGATCGCCTGAGCGGAGAGATGCCGGGGAGCGGAGCGGGTCGGCCGCGCAGAGCAGAACCGAGCGCTGAGATTTCAGCTGACGCTAATGAGTGAGTGCTCGTTACTCTGATGGGATCCGCTCAAATATTTAAAGCACCCCATTGATGGAAAACCCCTCAAATAAGTTAGATGTACAGTAATGGGTGTCATGCTCCAGCGAAACCAAACCGCAGAGCTGACTGGGAAAGATGAAATATGACTCTGAGAGACTCGCACGCAGTTATTACCAAAGCTGAACGTTTATCAGTGTTCAAGAAGGCATCCCATTGCATGAAGAGCATTGAATGAGCAGATCCATGTAAATTGATTTTACGTTATGGCTTCTGAAGGACAGCAGTAAACAAAAAACGAAACATCTTTCATATTTGTGAACTATGCTAATGTGTGCACCTGACTGTATACGATGGCCCCCGTTACACATCTATACGCTGTTTATTGACTTAGTTTTAAAGGTACGGTAGCAGGAACAGGCTCTTTCGCTATGACTCCGTCTCTACAGCAGATAAGAGTGGCATTTTGTAATGCATTAAAACTAAATGACTGCCGTTATAATTAATGAAGCTGTCTTTACCCTCGAGCTGCCCCTTTAGTTGACAGACACCCTGTTTAAATCAATTTCTTATTTATTACCTCAGAGTGAGCTCATGATGTTTCTGGCCTAGTCATTTAAACGGCTCAGTATTGATAATCATGTCAGAGATGCATCCAGAGTTCACTCCCAATCTGAACACTGGGGATCGGACCCTCTGTGACTCTGTAGATGGATACAGAGGAAAGTCTGAGCACCACGCACTAAATGACTGAAGATCACACTCTACCTGGTCCAGGTGTTGCCAGATCTTTGACTGAGAGCGTGTGGCTTGGTCTGTATAGTTGCTCGAGCTTAAGTGAGAACCGTTTGTTTTGCTCATTGATATGTTCATATGTGCAACCGTACAGTCAAGGTCTGCGTTAGAAACACAAAATAAAGTTCGTTCTCCGAATCCGGCCAGCTGTTCCTGATGCATGTCTGTTTGCTGCTTGTTTCTCCTCGTTTTCAAAAGCAATTGAAGGGAAATCACTGAACCTGTCAGTAGTGGTGACACTGTCTGCACATTTATATTTGTTATATTTATATTTCGGTATATTTTCAGTGCCTCAAACACAACTCTATAAACCAATGCCTTGAGTTGTTTTAGCCTGCTAAATCTCATATATGTAGTTCACGTATAAGGCATTTGGTGCAAGAAACTTGAAAAGCAATGGAAAAGTAATATAAAATTTGACGTAAGTGTATAATATACGGCCACTCACAGTATAATCTGGAATTGTGTACTTATTTGTTCATTTTAAGGTGAGCTCAGGGAAGTGTAACACTTGCCGTTGTAAATAAATTAGCATAAATCAGCATATTTGCTCTTGATTTGCTTATCCTATCCTGTCAGGCCCTGAACGGCACACCTGTGCGGTTCCAGATAAAACGGAGGACTTTGTCACGTCTGGCCTCTTTCACACCTTCAGTGATGTGTTCATTTATCAGCGTCTCGCCTCTGTTTCTCAGCAAACCCGTCACCTCTGCCCCGTCACACCCGGAGAAACCCAGCACGGCGAGCGCTGCCATGGAAACGCCGCCAAAGAAGCCCGTCGGCACGGAGACCAAGCGAAGGTTAGGCTCCTTCACTCTCTTGGTGATTCATTTGGCATAAAAATGTTACTTTCATGTCGCTGTTCTCATTAAGGTAATAAAGTGAATTTTGTCATGCCAGCTTCCAGACACCGCCAGCATCTTTGATGGCCCCCAAAATATTTGTGGCCCTGGAGCACAAAACCAGTTTTATGATTGGTTTTGTGGTCCAGGGTCGCATATAGATTTACATTAAGAGATATACATTAAGTATACATTTATATATAGGAAATATAAGAGTATAAGATTTCTATATAATATCTATATAGAAAATATAAGTCTCAGAGTTCTATACACTCTGATGGACTTATTCTCTTTTCCTGGTTTCTCCCTCTTTTCTCACTTTTCTCACTGTTTTGTTTCTCTCTCTCAGGAAGTTCAGCTCTCAGATGATGTATAAATCTCAATTTGGAAAAAAACTGACACATTTAGTTGTATATCTGAACAAGCAATATGGCGAATGAAAGAACAGCGACTCTGCTTTTCCCTAGTGAAAAATAAATACACTAAAATGCATATGAAATACATTTGTTTCCTGCTAAGTATACTCCAGATGCTTTCATACATAAAGTCTGCTAATTTGGAACAACCTAGTTTGAGCTTAACGCGCTTTAGTTATGAAGTAGTGCTGACGTCCAACTAAAGATAGAATTAAGTATATTTGATTGTTCTACAGTGAAACTATACTTCAGGTACTCTTTAATTATGTCTGCTACGTCAGTAAATATGCTAATAGATTTGAACTATACTTAGTATGAAATAAATGGTAACACTTTATTTTTAGGTGTCCATAATTACCTAATTAGATACTTAGTAGCTGCCATTGTACTTACAATAAAATGGACTTATCATGTAAGTTATGACACTAAGTCTGTAATTATGTAGATGTAACAGGCAGCTACTGTTACACACATGTTACAGACCGAGTCTGTTACACTTAAGTACAATCTTGATACACTTTATTTTAAGTAGTGAATTTATAATTACATTATATAGAGTCTGCGACACATATGTGAAAATCTTAAGTTACATAAGTAGCTGTGTAACACACACGGTGTGTAACAGTAGCAGCCTGTTACATACTAGGTAATTACTCTGTAGTGTTACCAAATAAATGTTATTTTTACTAGGGTTAATTAAAAAAACATTTATATTTTTGTCTAATGCATTCTTATGAGCATTTGAATGTGGGTATTTTTAAAAAAAAAAATATATATATATTTTAAGGGTAAAAAGCTACAAATAAAAGATTTAGTTCGGATTGGGTTCAGATCAATGATCAAAACATAGATGGAGTCGGGTGCTTCCATCAGCACCCCCAAAGCTTCACAGTCCTGAACCGCTTCTTGGGTCAACAATGTTTGGAAACATTAGTAGGTTTTAAAAAAATTAAGTACAACAAGACAAAACCATGATGATTTTACAATTTAAATAAGAAAAAGTAATTATGTATTATAGTAATGAGAATGAAATTGTTTTTCATTGTTGTATTGAGAATGTCAGGGGAAAATGTATTGGCAGGATAATGTCACATTGCAAAAAACCTCTTACAAAGACTTAATTGCAAAAAAAATCTGGTCTGGAGCGATGCACACACACACACACACACACACAGATGTCCTTGACTCTGTCTAACAGGCTGATTCATTGTTTACTCAGAGTAAAATGATCTTTCTCAGTTGTGCTGTTGACATGCTGACCTGTTAGTCAACAAGCTTCATTTTCACCCAAACATGTTGCTGCAAACTGTTGCGATGACTTGCACAAGAAGGTCCGCGCCATTGCTCGCTGTGTCACGACGGAGATGCTTTAAACATCTCCTCTGAGTTTCTCACGTTCAGATGTTCACAAACATCCTTGAGAAATCTCTGTTTATTATACCAGAAGGATTTGCATGACGATCTTTATATTACACACAAAATATATGCAAAATCATACCTCGGCTATAAATACTTCTGAGGAATTTTGTGCAAAATAGATCAGCGCTTGCAGAATAGATGATCCAGACACACTGTGTAGTAAGCCATTCAAGTGGAACACTGGCTTTCTGCATACTGTGCAATATACGTGTTATCTAATGTCTTTTCCAGAGTGTTGTGCAGTTTTCATCTCAGAAAGAAAAACAATCGTTCTCACACGCAGAACTGTGACGCTGTAGTCTATTTGTAGTTTGCAAACTTATACACACCTCTGTTTTGAGCAGAGTTGCTGCCTGTGTGTCTCGCTCTGATGATGTTGTGTTGGTGTTCTTCTTCAGGGTTGGTCGGCCCTGTAAAGTTCGGAAGGTCGAGGAGCTGCCCCAGGAAGAGGAAGTGGAGAGCGAGGTGTCATCAGTCACCGAAACCAAAGGTAGATGTCGATATTATATTTGTGCATCATTTGGTGGACGTCAGTTTTGAGGCTTGAAATGAGAATTACAATCCAGTTTGAATGAATCAGAATCAGATTTATTTAGAAGTATGCTTACACATAATTCATCTTTGTGGTAGAAGGCTGAACAACTGCAGCAAACAATACTCAGATAGGAGAAAATAAAGACAAGTGAATAGAGAGGCATAAAGAGGGTGTTTCATGTAAAGTGCCTTAATAAATATGGTGATAGTTACTGTAATGGCAAATATTGTAATAAAATAAATGTTGAGAGTCTTATGAGTTCAGGACATGCAAAAAAATTGGTTCTACAGTGGGTCTTTGTGATTGTTGATGTGCTATATCACCATCTTAAAAAGTTTAGGTGCTGTGTTCACCTATGATTATACCTCCATTATATATTTTAGTGATATTTAGCAGCATTTTTTTTATTTTGAGCAACCAAATGGCCCAATCTTGCTTCTGCTTTAAAGACATTTACTCTATAATGTCAAGAGGGGGGCAAACCGGTTTCATATACAAACATATGTAAGGTTTGAGGAAGTACTACATTGTAAAAAGCGGTAAACTAGAAATAGGATCTAAA
The DNA here is from genome assembly GCF_018831695.1 of Puntigrus tetrazona. Classification (NCBI taxonomy): domain Eukaryota; kingdom Metazoa; phylum Chordata; class Actinopteri; order Cypriniformes; family Cyprinidae; genus Puntigrus; species Puntigrus tetrazona. The sequence goes on from NC_056718.1 coordinate 693,745, forward strand.
TTAACTGGATTTATTATTCAGTGTAAAATCAAGTTGCGCTAAATACATGTATACCAAACAAAACAAATTTTTACATGCTCACGGTAACAAATGTAGATGACCGTATTGTACAGTTTGTGAAGAACGCCCTCAGAATCGAGGAGCCCTCGGAGTCTGAAGCATGAGGAACTCAATACTGTGATTCACAGATGAGCTGAAATCATTTCACTTCATCACAACTGCTCTATTTCTTTCTGTGATGACTCACTCCTTCTCTCTTCCTGCCTTCCTGTTTCTTGCTGCGTCTCTTTCCAGAAGAATCGGTCTCTCCTTCTTCCTCTGTGGCTGGTTCTCTAAAGGTTTAGTGGCAGTCACTAATGAGGAAGAGGGCTGGATCCAAACCTCAGGTTCTTTGTTCCTCGGCATAAAAGCTTTTTAACTCGGTCCGGTCACAGGCGTCAAAGAGAGTCTGAGAATAAAAGATGTGAGAACCTCAGCTTCTGTGCTCGGATGCGTCGTGGGCGTTGCGAGTGGTAATCTACCGGGGCTCAAGCCATGGATAATTGTAACGTAAGAAAAAATGATGAGGACTTTGGAAGATCTCAGAGGAGAAGTTTATTGCAGACAAAGTAGAAAGCAGAATCGCATTTTATCTTGCAACATTTTTTGCATTCATTCATTTGTCAGGTGTTTTTCTTTTAAATCACTTTCAAATGTGGAAAGCGTTTCATCCTGAGGAGGTTCTGCAATACAGATGTTTTTATATTCATAAAGAGAAGAGAGGTGAAATGCACATGAGATCATTAAAGCCCAAAAGCAATGCTGCAGTCTGAGTTTTGGTTGAGGACTACTGTAGTAATGCAGTATAGAGATGACGAGATCAGACAAGGAGTTGCATGTAAAAAGACTCGATCTTCTTGATGAATGCAAATCAGCAGGACTGGGCCGCAGGGTTTGTGGATGCGGCAGGTTGATTGACTTTGACAAGATGTTCTGAAGGATCTACCTGTGAAGCAGGACTCGGGGCAGCAGATGTCCGGTGTTAGGAGGACCTGGTGATTAATGGTGTCGTGAGCTGCTGGCGGTTTGGAGGCAGCTCCTGCAAGCCTGGGGATTGTGTGTAAGTTTAGAGTGGGTTTAAAGCAGTGGAGCTCCTCGAGCTTGATTGAGTGTTTTGGAGGAAGAGGACTGAGGGCTGATGTGATGAAGATGTATGTGTTGGCCAAAAACATTTGAACTGAACTTTCTGGGTAAACGTATGAAAATATTAATATGTGTGCACATGGGTGTATGCGTATATAAATTAAACTCATATTTTTTTCTTTTAGCACAGAATCTCAATTAGATATGGGTGAAATTTTAATTGTCATTGATTGTATTCAGTAATATTATCAATTTCACTTCACTGACACTATCGGAAAGGAACTACATTTGAACTCAATTGAGCTGGATAATGAAACTAACTTTGCAGCATCCACACTGTTAGTAAACTCAATTGAATCAACATTAGACTAAAATGAGCTCCCTAATGACACTATTATTGTCTGTAAAGCTGCTTTACAGCTAAATTGAATTTGCTTCATCTTTAATGTATTTTACATTAGCACTGTTATTTTCCAGTTTTCTAAAAGGGAAGATGCTATGAAACTCTATTGTATAAAGCTCTGTACAAATAAATGTGACTTTTGCACTGGCATCCCATCATGCACTCTGTGTTGAGAATGGAAAAGCACAGATACTCTTCCCGTAATAACACAATTATATGAAACAAACACACTGCAGAGACTGTACCTGACATCTGCACTCTCGTTGTGGCTTTATTTGTCTTTTTGAGTTTTGCTTGTGAGTTCATGCAATTTTTCATTGGAATAAACTGGAATACATTAGAGGGTGATTTAGAAATATTTGATCTAGGCCTAAAAGACTGCAAAAGCAAACACTGTATTGCCACTTAGATATCTAGATGTATTCAACAGCATGTTTTATGAATTCCCTTGAGGAAGTGCTTTTATGACAGCTAATGACATGGATAGAGCCATTATCAGAGACGATTACGGTGTTTATATAACAGGCATCAGATGGTGCCCACTGGCTATGTGCTCCACTAATTAATGTCAGAAAGTGAGCAGCCTCATAACTCTGCAGTGAATATTCAGCATCGACTTCTCTGGCTTACCACAGTGTCATTTAAAGAACTCTAAGAAACTAAAGTACAGAATGTTTTCTTAGAAGTCATGAATGCAGCTGTCACACTTGATCCAAACTCCACTAAGGGCTGTTATTAAATAGCAAAACAAAAACTGCCCAGATAGGGCAGGACATGAAAGAAGAAGGCACTAGAACTAGATGCTAGAAACCAATAGGATTAGGACCTTAGAAACTTTAGTTTGAACTCAAATGCTGAACTATAACTTAACTAGACAGGAGTGCTGGGATCCAAACAACACATTGTGCATACACAACAAGTCCCATGTTGAGGATCGGCAGTCTTAGTGGATGGCCAGGGCAGACCGTGGTGGCTGCAGTGGGTCAGGAACCCCAGTTTAGTGCCAAGTATTGTGCTGGCAGGAAAAATCACCATGACTGGCAAATCTGGAACCCCTGCAGATGGCCAGGGTAATGCTAGAGGAGAGCAGGACCTGGGCTGTGAAAGGGTGAGGGCTGGAACTGATTCTGGGACTCAGTGCCATGCCTGAACTATTTAAATATATGTCCTCTGGTTCTCCGAAACAGACATAAGAAGCATCATCCACCCTCGTTTTAACCTGCAGTCCAATCACATGTCAGAAATGCTCTTCTTTTAACGTTTTCAGAATAGCGTTTCATGCATGAGATGTTAAGACACATATGCTACATTTGACATGTTTTCTTTGGAAAAACTTTGGAAAAGCAGCGCAAGCAAATAAAAAGACCTGAAACTACTACTTTGTGACTGATATGTTATGCTTGACAGGCTTGACAAGTCTTGACTTTAAGCAGCAGAAAATAACGACCATGGTTCAAACTAAATCAATCCTGCTATTGTGCAGCTACAAAGAGAAGATGGCAATTGCCATTGTTCAGTTAAAGTTGCCTGCATCTACCTTGGCTGCTGACATGTTGAATTGCTGCCTTTCAGCCATGACTTCACATGAAACCGTTACCAAACATGCTTCTTTGGCATCCTAATGTTCAATTATATAGAACAAAGTAGATCGAGCTTTGTAAGCAGCCATATCACCAGCCCAAGACTCTTTGCCCACTGAAGCTAAGCAGGGTTGGGCTTGGTCAGTAAGTGGGAGACCTCCTAGGAAAACTAGTTTGCTGCTGGAACAGGTTTTAGTGAGGCCAGCAGGGGGTCCTCAACCTTGTCTTTGTGGGTTCTAGCTCCCCAGTGTAGTGAAGATGACACTACACTGAGACGTTGGTCCTTTAAAAATAATACTAAATCATCTGCATACAAGGACAACTTAACCTCAACTTGGCCACAAGACGGCAACGGGCTTAGACAGCAGCCCTGTCGTGTTCCTCGCTTTAATGGAAAAAAAGCATGCCGATCTGAGTTTGTAAGAATTGCTGATTTAGGAACCAAATAGAGCATTTTAATCAGCTGCATAAAATTTTCTTAAAAGCCGAATCGTTCTAACACAGAGAACATATAGCTCCATTTAATTTGGTCAAAAGCTTTCTCTGCATCCAGGGAGAGGATTGCTGTCTTAAGTTTTTTTGGCTGATTGTTATATAAAATGTTATAGACCCCGAGAATCACAAAAGGAGAACATCCCTGGAATGAACCCTTTTTGATCAGAATGAATTAATGAACCTATGTGTTTGTTTAAAAAGTCAAAATCTTAGCAATTGACTTCTGGTAACAATTAAGGTATGTTTTCTCCACTATCCTTTTTCCTCAATAGACATACCTATGCTTCATATAAAGAATCAGGGAATTTTCTTCATCTCTATAAAGTGATTTAACATACGGAGCAACAGAGGGGCCAAAACTGAAGCTGTCGCTTTATAGAATTCCACGCCATACCCATCTGGACCTGAGCTTTCCCCTTATCAAGGAAGTTAATCGCTTCCAAAACATCATCAAGACTAATTGGCTCCTCTAGTTTTTAGCACTATCGCTGATCTTTGGAAAATTCACTTTCTTGAGAAAGCCATGTTCAGCCTCACTCATCTCTGAGCAATTAGAAGAATAGAGCTGCCTATAAAATTCTGCAAAACAGTCATTAATCTCTTTAGGATGCGTTACTAAATCCCCATTACGTACTCTTATTTGATGCATGGCGTGGCCGGCCTACAGCTGACGAGCAAGAAGACAATCCGCTTTATCACTGAGTTCAAACTGTTTATGTTTAAGCTTCATTAATAAATTAGAGACATAATCACTTAAAACCGAATTATATCCATATTTTAATTTTAGAATCACGGAGAGATCAGACTGTGCTTTCGACTGTCGAAAAACAAAGGATAACCTTTAGATGGAAATTCTATCTTGGATAACCATTTATGTCTTTCCTTTTTGCAGGACAATTGAAAAGCAATAATATGTCCCCTCAAAACCACTTTCCAAGTTTTCCCAGACAAGAATATGATACTTCCCCATTGTCTTTAGACTAAGCACTGACTCAACCGATCAGGCAGGAATGAGGAAAACTGTTTTATCCATTAGCCAGCAATATTGGACCTTTGGTAAAGATAAACTTAAACTCAGCAAAACTGGGGTATGATCCAAAATTTAAATGTTATGATATTTTGACAACCCCCTGAATAGGTCAATAATGAAGTAGTTACTATGGGAGTAGGATTTGTGAATAATCTCTAACAGTGGGGTTCAATAGCCGCCACAAATCCACACAATTCATGGATTTAATTAGACTGTTTAAAACCCCAACTGATTGAACCGTAGGAGGAACTTGAGACTTGAGAATCTAAGTACCAATTAAAATCCCCAGCGATTATTAGAAGTACTGGTCTCTGGAATAAGATGGAATGGTCTCCTGAAAAAAGCCAGATCATCCATGTTGGGCCCATACACACTATCACATGTAATAGGAAAGTTATTTATATACCCAATACAATAATAAAACTACCAGCTGGGTCTGTTATCACTAAATGGGAATGAAATGAAATAGTTTTTTTGAAAAGAATAGCTAGACCTCTAGCTTTAGAAGAAAACGTGGCTTGATAGACTTTACAAATCCAATTAGCAATCCAAAATCCATTATGTGTAATATGGGTCTCCTGAAGAAAAATAATATCAGCTGATAAGGATTTTAAACGTGCAACCACTTTGCAACGTTTCATCAGGTACCCCATTCCTCGTACATTCTAACTGACAAAATTATTATAATTGTTTTTACAATCATTAGTTTTATTAACTAGACATTGCGACCTGTTCATTATCAAAATAAAACTATAGTTAAAGAAACATAAAAAGTTCATTCAGTGTGATCACCACCTCACTACTCTGTTATATTATATTTTAGCATAGCTGTATTTATAATCTGCATAGTTTTTCTAAATATTTTGCTTTATTGATCATATTTTAGCCTACATTATTTTTGAATACATTATTATATAAGTTAAGTGACACGGTTTTATAGGCCTTTAATTAGCGTTTTTAACCATGCAGTAAAATATCTTGAAAAATATATTTTTGAAAATATATATTTTTTGTCTATTTTTAGGCTAAATAAATGAATAAATAAAATTACCATGAGATTACCATGGTACCATGATAGCTCTTCTGTTTTTATTTTGTTTTTTTTTTAAAGAAAAATCTGTACTTTTTTATTATAATTATTATTATTAGGTCTATTATTGTTATTGTTGTTGCCAAAAAGTAAAGAATTATAATAATAATAACGTTATTAGCCTGTAGTGATCGTCTTGTGATGCCTTGCATTTGGATCACTTGACAACATGTTTAATATGTAGCATATTTTTAATATGTTTAATAATAACTGACCACAGCTATAAGAGGAGCATGGTCATGTCGGTTAACACCAATAGAAAATACAGAAAAATACGTCTTGTCAAAATAAGTCTTTTACATTAAAAATACAGAATGATGAAAAAAAAATATATATATATATATATATATATATATATATATATATGTGTGCATGGCTTGTCTGCTGGGTATTCAGAGCGGGGAAGGTGAAAGGTGCTTTGACAAGTTTACATTCATTTACATTAATTTGAATTTGAAACCACACAAACGACCCCCTCTCATTAACAAGTGTGAGGTTAGTTCTTGCCGTTTCAAGGCTTGTGAAAGTCTTGAGGCATTGCCAGGGTTCAAAACGCAAAGGAATATCAACAACAATCAACAACATGAGGCTGTGGTCGCAAACGGTACAGATTAACAACACTGATTTCTGTGGTTTTATTAAGAAACACACAGCTGGCAAATGTGATTTCACAACTGTAAAATAATAATACTCTTTATTTCTTAGAGCCTTAACGTCTTAAAGTGCTTTACATAAACAAAGAAAACATTAAAATGCACCATTAAAGATGATAAAAATAATAAAAAATACGTGAAATACACTCAAAACGCTTGAAAGTAAAATAACAGAAGACAAAAATACAAGCACACAGTCTAGAAGAACAGCATCCAGATGGGACCCAAATGTTGTCCAATGATGGCATTTTATAAAAAGCGATATGCTGCTCAAGGCCACACGCTTTAGTATTTCACCAAAGGCAGGAGGCTTCATGTTGTGCGTGCTCTCCTTACGAGTGTTAACATCGCTGTAACGCTGGTGTAGCGCCCTGCCCTCTTAGATGTGTCCTTACCTAAGATCTATAGGGTGGAGCACCGGGTTCTTTTATAGGTTGTCTCTCGACTATATATTTTCAGCCTCACCTATGATACCACTTTAGAGAGATTAAAGTTACCAAATGAGTAATCTAATACCCGTATGCAAAAAAAAATGAGTTTTTATTTATAAACCAAAAAACAAAATAGAAATATGCGTGTTAGCAGGAGGATAGCAAAATATCTACATCACACGAGTAGTATGATAACAGTAACGTTAATGCTTCACACTTACTACGATGTATACCACAAACACCATATAAACTGTGGGCCCACTCACACCATAACCACACTCATACCCACTCCCGATGCAGGCCTGATGCGTGGCTTGGGTGCGTAGAGGCCTTAAAACACTATTGGCCGCTTCACTCTCCAGCGAGCTGAAAAAAAAACACAACAGTACCTATAGTCCGTCCTCGTTCGTCACGAAGCCCGACAGTCTCTCCAACCGTCGTTCGTCCCTCGCGGCCGGAGGAACACCCAACGCTCCCGGTGGCTGGGTGCGCTATCCGGTTTTTTTTTCTTCTCGTCCCTCGTGGTCAGAGGACCTGTGAGCGCGTCCGGTGGCTCAACGGGTCTATCTGATCTCCTCTTCGTTCCCACGCGGGATACTGACGACAGTACTATTTTACTACCACCAGTCAATCCGTCCGAACTTCGCACACAGCGTGTGTAAACTGAAACCCGCTAACTATTACTCGTTGTCCACGAATAAACGAATAAATGGAAAAATAAATAAATCGAACGAAATATAACACTTCAACCAAACTCAAACGCTTCTACGAGAGTTTTTAAAGTTAACTAGATTAAATAATAAACCGATAGATGTCGATTAGAATCTACCTGCTTCTCTCACTCGCTCCTCTTTTTCTTCTGTTCGTTCTCTTTCTCGGGTTTCTTTTTATATCCCCCTCCCCAAACCAATCAAGTATGACTATACCTATAAAGAAGGCGGGCATTAACTAATTAACCTCCAATCAACGGCAATCAACCAAACATGCTGTTGAAAACCACGTTTTGCCCAAGTACATTTCAACCGATCCTTAGCGCTTCGTCCAAGATCTTAAAGGGACATGTACTTATAATAAAACTTTTTACAGGCTTCATAATACACATTAAAAAATATGCTTATAAACAAAAATAGGGTTCTATTGACTAAATTTTAACAACCCTTACAGGGGTTACACCTCCCCTTCTAAACGTCGCATGCCCTCATGTGATTAGACATATATTAGGACAGAATTACTGTTCTGACGATAGGGCAGGGGTTTGTAACACACTGGGGGCATTGGGCCATGGGGTGGCACCATACAGTGGGGCAGACCTTCTTTGTCTTGAACAGCTCTTCAATGTGTACTACCATCCCACGATGAACCACAGTTAAAGGTTTATCCGCTGGACTTCCTAGATCATCATAACTCAGCTTAATCACTGGCCTTACTTCTCTCTGCGATCTACGACAAGGCACTGGCCCAGGTTCCACAGGGGTACAATCATTGGGTCAGTTTCTCCCCCTTCTAAACTCAGATCCTCCTCCACTTCTTGAACTTGATTAAGGATCTCTTGGGGATCATTTTCTGTCGGATCTTCCCTCCCCACACACTCCTGGATAAGCTCCGGGACAACTATAGGAGGTACAGTTTCTGGTTCTAATGCACATGGAGGTGATATAGACCTCTGGTATGGGATCTTTGCTGGGTGATAATAGCAGAGATCATCATCCTCACTCTCTGAAGGTTCTTGGTTTACTCCGTCAGTCTGATCAACACTGTCTTTATTCTGTTTGTTTTTCTTCTTTTCATGGTTTGAGCTCTCGTTACAGGTGGTTGTATTACTTGGTTCAAGTCCCCAGGCTTCAATAAACGCACCTCATCTCCAATGGGTAACAAGTGGTTTCTGTGGAGGGTTCGTATTCTGCCTAGACCACTCTCAGGCCTCAGTTTATAGACGGGTAGGTCAGTAAACTTATCAATGACCACATAAGGTAAAGAGTTCCATCGGTTTTGAAGTTTATGTTTTCCTGTACAGGCAAGGTTTCGGATGAGGACTCGGTCTCCACCTGCCAAAGTGTGTGGTTTCACTCTCTGATCATACAGTCTTTTGTTTCGTTGATGAGCCTTTAGAGAAGTTTCGGCTGCTAATTGATATGCCTGTTGAAGATCATCCTTCATTCTCTCTATGTACTGCAAATGATCTACTCCTCTTTGATTATCAGGAATGTACCAAAACACACGCGTCGATGGGCATACGAGCCTCTCGCCCAAAAAGGAGATAATATGGGAATAGCCCGTCGCCTCGTTCTTTGTACAATTATAGGCGTGTACAAGTTGTGGGATGTACTGACTCCACTTACTCTTCTGAGCCGGGTCCAAAGTACCAAGCATTGAGAGAAGGGTGCACGTTAAAGCGCTCCGGTTGTGGATCACCTTGGGGGTGATAGGGGGTGGTCCTTGATTTTCGGATTCCCAGCATTCCTAGGAGTTCTCTTATCAGCCGGCATTCAAAATCTCGTCCCTGATCCGAATGAATGCGAGACGGCAGTCCGTAGTGTACAAAAGAATTTTTCCACCAGGACTTTTGCCACAGTAACTGCTCGCTGGTCTTTGGTAGGGAACGCCCATGCGTGCGAGTGAAATGGTCAGTTATTACTAGAACATTGGCAATACCCTTGGTGTCTGGCTCCAGTGACAGGAAGTCGATGCATACCAAGTCTAGCGGACCCTTACTGGTAATGTGGCTGAGGGGAGCAGACTTCTGAGGTAAGGTCTTCCTGGTAATACAAGCACCACAAGTTTTTATGTACTGCTCAATGTCAAGGGCCATACGGGGCCAGTAAAATCTATCTCTTATTAGCTCCGTTGTCCGCTCTACTCCAAGGTGACCTGATTCATCATGTAGAGATTGCAGGACAGTCCGATGATATTTGGCAGGCAGAACCAGCTGAACTCTTTCTTTTCCATGGTGGTTTTTGGATACTCGGTGAAGTAGCTGATTTCTAATGTCCAGTTTTGGGCCCTGACGTTGTAGGAGTGTAAGCAGTGGATCAGAGCTCCTCCGAAGTGTAAACACTCTTCCCGCTTCAATGTCCTGTTTCACCAACCCGATAACTGGGTCTTGATCTTGAGACACCTTCAGATCTTCGAGGGTAAACTGCTCCAGGTGACACGTTGCCAGGAAAATTGGGCAAGAGTAAACAGGAGGTATGCTATCCGGCGAAATTCTAGATGGTCCACCAGTCGAGCAGAGTCATCACTCTCAGTGGAGCTGGCCAACTGACATATTGCTTTAACTCCAGACTGTGGAATTTCAGTCCAAGAGGCAAACTCAGCATGATTGGTAGGATATCTGGATAGTACATCCGCATCAATGTTGTGTTTTCCGGGCTTGTACTGCAGACTAAAGTTATATGTGGCTAGGGCAGCTAACCATCGATGTCCTGTCGCATTCAACTTTGCACTGGTCAGTACATAGGTGAGAGGATTGTTATCTGTTCTCACAACAAATTGAGCTCCATACAAATAGTCGTGAAACTTGTCGACAACAGCCCACTTCAATGCTAGAAATTCTAACTGGTGTATGGGGTAATGCTGCTCCGGCAGTACTCAACTTTCGGCTAGCAAATGCGACTGGTCGAAGACCCTCAGGATGTTCCTGATTCAACACAGCACCGAGACCTCTCAGACTTGCATCCACGTGAAGTACATATGGCTTAGAAGCATCAGCGAAGGCAAGTACTGGCGCATGGGTTAGACAATGTATGATTGTTTTAAAGGCTTCGCCACAGGCGTTGTCCCATCGTTCCCCAAATAGGTCAGTCTCTTTGTAATATTTCTTTCCATCCTTCTTGCCCTGTCCTTTTACAGGGGGGTAGCCTTTAGTGAGTTCAGTCAAAGGTCTTACTACTGTGGAGTACCCTTTAATGAATTGCCGATAGAATCCACAAAATCCAAGGAAAGACCGTAAGGATTTCAGGTCCGTTGGCTCTTTCCACCGAATTACAGCTGACACTTTCTCTGGATCCGGAGCTATTCCATAGCTGATACAATATGCCCCACATATTTGACTTGTGGTTGACAAAACTGGCACTTGTCGATAGAAACTTTTAGGCCCCATTCCTCCAGTCGATCCAAAACTTTCATTAGCCTCTCCTCATGCTCTTCGAGTGTTCTACCGAAAACTATAAGGTCGTCCAAGTAGGCGATTACTTGTAAGAGGTGCATGTCACCTACCACCTTTTCCATGAGTCTTTGAAACGTCGCTGGAGCCCCAGTGATCCCTTGTGGCATTCGTTGAAATTGGTAGAACCCCAACGGACATATAAAAGCAGTCTTTTCTCTGTCTTCAGCAGACATAGCTATTTGATAATAGCCACTTCAGAGATCTAGGACTGAGAACCATTTACACCCGCCAAACAGTCCAAGGCATCATCAATCCGTGGAGTGACATACTGGTCAGGTATAGTACGGCTGTTTAAGGTCCGATAATCAATGCACATTCGTACAGCACCATTTTTCTTTCGCGCGATGACAATTGGTGACGCATACGGACTTCGGGACTCTTGGATGATGCCTGCCGCTAGAAGATCTTTAAGATGGCGTCTTACATCCTCAATGTCCGCTGGGGCAATGCGTCTTGATCGTTCTCGGAAAGGCGAGGATCATGTAGTCTAATCTGGTGGGTAATGTCTTTAGCCAAACCTACATCCCATTCCTCAGTGGAGAAAAAGCGTTACTCCGCTCAGCCAACTTCATACGCAATCTCTTCTCCCAGGCAGCAGGTATGGGGGCCTCCCAAAGTCAAATAACTCTGGATTAAGGGGTCCCTGGGATTCAGGCATGTCGTGAGCTACCGTAACTGTGTCCGTTGGGAATACATGGGCAACTACAGAGCCTGCTGGAATTGAAAGATCTTTACTTGTGTCATTGTGAATCAGAACTTGGAAATTAGTCACATCTACCTCTGACGAAGGCATTACTACTGGGGAAACAAACAGTCCAGCAGGAAGTGGATCCACAGCAGAGGCTTCAATAAGAAAGATATCCTTTCTCAAGGGTTTATCAGACTCAACTTTACATAATGCATACCGCTCCCCTCGTGATGGGACTTTAAACGTTCCTGGGCCTTCCCAAATCACTTTACCTTCAGGTTGATCTGTGGCGAAGTTTTTCCACTTGGAGGTAAACGACAGACTGGGGATGTCTGTATTCTCAGGAATGGGCATGTTTTCTTTCCTTAGTATTCCCTTTATACGCTGACAGTCGTTGAAAGAAGCTCGCATTGGTCCCAATGATTACAGGGAATTGTGGCGGGCCTTGGGGATCTGGGCAGACTAACGCCAAGGTAGCTATGGTCTCTTCAGCACCAGAGTGAGTTACAGGGAAAGTAACATCTATGACAATATATCCTTTGTAGGGATAACTGCATGAGCTAAGTCCCCAAACAGATAATCCCGCAAGAGGATGGATGGGCACGTCTGGTAAGTTTCGGGAGTACCAGGAGTCGAAGACAATGGTAACTTGAGATCCGCTGTCCCACAGGGCTTGGCATGGACGACCACTGATCTTTACTTCCACGGTCGAGGCTGGTCCAACTAGTCCCTTGGGCAGTCCACTTCGCTCACTGGTGTGCGCCTGACTATTTTTAGAAAAACAGGCTCTCTCTCAGACGGATCGTTGGAGTTTGAATCACGTTTCAGTCCTTTTGCTCTCCGTAACGAATTAATTAATTTAGCGATTACCTGAGTGGCATTTTCAGCTGCTTGACACTTTGTAGCAATGTGTCCGTCTTCCCCGCACCGGTAGCAAAAGTAATCTTCCACGTTTCGTGAGGGCTTGGGTCGCTGCGGACCTGAAGCATGCCTCTGAGGGAACTGGTGATAACTAGAAGAACTACTTGAACCTACACTCATGACTGCTATCTGTTTCTGCAGCTGAAGTACTTGCTCTCTCAAAGACTGAACTTCAGAATCCTTTGCTACCGCGTTTTGATCTGAGGGGCTTGTTTGTCTTAATTTGGTTCTAGATTCTATCATCATGGAGGATGCTGGTACACTATTTGAGTTGTCACTTTTAAACTGGGCCTTTAATTCTTGAATTTCTGCTTTTAGTTCTTGTACAAAAACGGGACAGTTATTCCCCTCGTCCTGCAGGTGTATGGATTTTGCAGTAGCAGTGAATCTCCGTCGAGTGACTTCAATTTCTTCAGCCTCTCGAATCTCATTTAATAGTCTCAGGAAAGTTGGTGGGTGTTCTTTCCTCTCCCTTAACCTCAACTGCAAGAGCATCATATCCGATTCAACAGCTCCACGAATCAGTTGTTCCACTCTGGCTTTGTCAACCTGGGAATGAGACAGTCCACCTCTTTGCACAACTTTAGTCAGGGATTTTTCAATCCTCTTTAGGAAATCAGAAAGGGACTCTCCCCGGCGCTGTCGAAGAAGCCGAAAAGCAAAATACAAATCTTCTCCAGACTCTGAGGATCCAAAAGTACTTTCAAGGGCATCAAGGTACTGCATTGAGCTGGCATCCGGATTAGACATACGGACAGCTTTAATGATTTCCATGGCAGGCCCTCTCAGACTTTCGACAATTCTCCTCCTCTTCTCTTTCTCAGAGCATTCACATTCAGTTATCATCATTTTAGCTTGCTCCATCCAGTGGTCCATGGTCTCTTCTCCATTGGGTGTCGGAACCGTCCCAGAGAAAGTACGCAAACGGCGGTAAGCATTGCTATCACTTGGTGGTTTTGCTGTTTTCTCTAGGATCTCACCCATCGCACGAATGATGGACTCAGCAGAGCTAGAGCTGGCACTCAGTGAAGGAAACAAAGCCTGTAGATCAGTCATGGACTTCCCTTCATCCTTAAGAAACTGGGAGAGCCGGTCAGTAAATTCTGCTGGAACAGCACTGGTTGGTTCTCTTTCAACTCCAGTAATTATCCTCCAGGACTCCTCAGGGTGGGTTTCAGTTCCATGGGGCAACGAGTGGGATCTACAATCTCTCGGCATTCACACAGCACTAATAGGGTAGCAGGAGTGGCTCCGCATCTTGTATCTCGAACGCGCACTCTTCCGAAAACTTTCACAGTCTCAGCAACTTCTTCAATGCGTGATGTCTCTGTCGCTTGGGTACACTTGTTAGCAGCAATGCGTGTGCAAGGTCAATCCCAGTCTCATTGCACCAGTCAGCAAGATCACTTTGAATAGGGGGGTTACTTCGGCGAGACATAGCTCAACCAGACGCAGTTAAAAGCACAAAAAAAAGGTAAAAACACTTTTTCTCACTCTCACACTATTTCTCTCTTCTGTATGGTACCAGGGAGGGGAAGATGAATCCCGGACGAGCCCCCAATTTGTGTAGCGCCCCTGCCCTCTTAGATGTGTCCTTACCTAAGATCTATAGGGTGGAGCACCGGTTCTTTTATAGGTTGTCTCTCGACTATATATTTTCAGCCTCACCTATGATACCACTTTAGAGAGATTAAAGTTACCAAATGAGTAATCTAATACCCGTATGCAAAAAAAAATGAGTTTTTATTTATAAACCAAAAAACAAAATAGAAATATGCGTGTTAGCAGGAGGATAGCAAAATATCTACATCACACGAGTAGTATGATAACAGTAACGTTAATGCTTCACACTTACTACGATGTATACCACAAACACCATATAAACTGTGGGCCCACTCACACCATAACCACACTCATACCCACTCCCGATGCAGGCCTGATGCGTGGCTTGGGTGCGTAGAGGCCTTAAAACACTATTGGCCGCTTCACTCTCCAGCGAGCTGAAAAAAAAAACACAACAGTACCTATAGTCCGTCCTCGTTCGTCACGGCCCCCGACAGTCTCTCCAACCGTCGTTCGTCCCTCGCGGCCGGAGGAACACCCAACGCTCCCGGTGGCTGGGTGCGCTATCCGGTTTTTTTTTCTTCTCGTCCCTCGTGGTCAGAGGACCTGTGAGCGCGTCCGGTGGCTCAACGGGTCTATCTGATCTCCTCTTCGTTCCCACGCCGGGATACTGACGACAGTACTATTTTACTACCACCAGTCAATCCGTCCGAACTTCGCACACAGCGTGTAAACTGAAACCCGCTAACTATTACTCGTTGTCCACGAATAAACGAATAAATGGAAAAATAAATAAATCGAACGAAATATAACACTTCAACCAAACTCAAACGCTTCTACGAGAGTTTTTAAAGTTAACTAGATTAAATAATAAACCGATAGATGTCGATTAGAATCTACCTGCTTCTCTCACTCGCTCCTCTTTTTCTTCTGTTCGTTTCTCTTTCTCGGTTTCTTTTTATATCCCCTCCCCAAACCAATCAAGTATGACTATACCTATAAAGAAGGCGGGCATTAACTAATTAACCTCCAATCAACGGCAATCAACCAAACATGCTGTTGAAAACCACGTTTTGCCCAAGTACATTTCAACCGATCCTTAGCGCTTCGTCCAAGATCTTAAAGGGACATGTACTTATAATAAAACTTTTACAGGCTTCATAATACACATTAAAAAATATGCTTATAAACAAAAATAGGGTTCTATTGACTAAATTTTAACAACCCTTACAGGGGTTACACTGGGCTAACACACCTCACAGCTGACTTCTTACTTGACCTCTTCTCTAAATCTATTTGTTCTTTATTGCCATTGTATTGAGGAGAAACGCGTGTTTCACTTCGTTTAGTTTGCACTTCAAAGAAGGGCTCTGTCAGAGTGAATTAGCCATGAAAGGCAGACGGTAGGGAAGGGTGTTATCTCAGTGTTTGTCCTCCGGCGCGGAGCACAACAGCTCGTCAACGCTCTGCACGCCACTCTGAAGTGGACCGTGAACCAGTTTCACTAATATCAGTTGAGAACGTGACCCTCTCTGGGTGAATTTAAATGGCTTTCCACACTGCTCTATTCATAGGGACCTTCTGAACAAAAGCGGAAAAAACTACTTCAACGAGGTGTAGTGTACAGAAGAAGTGATTTTCTAATTTATGATGGAGTTAATTCAAGCCAGTCCAAAGGGAAGCTAATCAGGTGCATTTTCTTTTGTGTCAAACCTCGTTATTTTCTCTGGGGTTGATGCTGAACACTGAGATGTTAACATTGCTGGAAATGATTCTGTGTGTCATCAAATTAGTATGATTAAACATTAATCACCTACATTATTAATTATTTAATGGAGGCCGCAGCCATCAGCCGAGACGAGCACAACCTTTAACATAAAGAGAGTGGAGGTGTGCGTTTACATTAATACATCACATTCAATAATAAATGAACGCCGATGCTTTTATTCAAAGGGATTTGCATTAGTTGTGAGAATCAGTTTGCAACATGCATGTAGTTTTTGCCATTTATATAAGAAGTATATTATGCCCATATTTTATAATGTCAACATTTTAATAGATGTTGATTATTAATATCATCTGTATTAACCTGTGGACTATCATTTCTGCCTAAAGCTGCAATAATGATAGCGTTTTTCTCGAACGGTGCAGCGTTGTATTGAAAAAAGGGCTGAATTCATTACTTGACCAAAGGAAAACAAGCGTTATTAATGTTACTTAGAAAACACACAATAAACCTCTGAATCCACCTTGTTAGTGTTCACCTAGTGTCTAACATCAAGCCCTTGTTTTATTTCTGTGGGCTGCAGATGTAAAGTTCAAGTAGTTGTCAGCGTCACTTTATACTGTGTATTGCATACCATTGCATATTTTTCTCTCACTTCAAATTGAATATGTATCTTGTCCTATTACATAGGCCTAGCATATACAACGATTGTTTTATTTTTTGGTTACACTTTATTTTGATAAAGTACTACTTTAGACATGTTACCAACAGCATGTCAACTCTTTCTCATTAATTACCAACTACATGTGTACTGACTCAGAGTAGGTTTAGGGTGAGTCAAATAAGCTGATATATACTTGTGAAGTTTCTGATAGTATGTAGTAAACATAAAGAGTTAGAAGATATTGAGCTGAAGACTGCTAGTTGACATGTAGTGGTGAAGTGGAGTATCTAGACTATCAGAAGAAAGTTTGAATATCAGCCAGAACATAATAACAATGATTGTCTTATGGATTTCAGTTACATGTACTTTATGTATCTCTTTCAGAGCTGACTCTACAGCAGGCCTTGCACCAGTCTGTATTCATGCCGTGTTCCAGCCCATCTCCCAGCATGCCTCACTGCTGGGATCAGCACAGCAAGCTCCTTCCGACAGTGGCGGGCATCACGGCCAGTAAAGTGGCAGCGTGGAGCGTGGACGAGGTACACCGAGCTCTCCCCAACTCGCTGTTTTAAAACAAGACGATTATTCTTTGTTGAATAAAACTTGGTTAACTCCAGCTGTCGCACCTCGACCGACGCTCATTGTTATTCTGCAGGTGATCGAGTTTATCCAAGGACTTCCGGGCTGCAAGGAGCAAGTGCGCACCTTCAGAGACGAGGTAAATGATTCTCTTTAATCACGAGTGGAATCGGAACGACTGAACCCTGTGGGAAATACTTAACTAGTCCTCCATCATGACGTTTGGCAGCCGGAGTAACTGAAGCATTTTAGGAGCAGAATATAATGCGCAAGGAAGAGAGCATGTGAAGAGATCTCATTGAAACCATTTATAGGCACGTCAAGTCATCCCACGTCACAGCATCATGCCTGTTTACAGCTAACAAGAATGTTAAAGAGGCCAGAGGGCTGCTGCTTTAAATAATCCTGCTCTCTGAGCTGCTGTCTGTCTGCTCTACCGCTCTTATTTCCCATCGCTCTCTCCTCACGTTCCCTTCTGTGTCTTGTCCTGTGGTTTTTTTTTTTTAATTACGTGTGCAAATGAGACCTGTCGTACATCAGGGTGTAAAAGTCTCAGAGCACTCAGGAAGTCTCTTCTACTTGGTCTTCTTGTGTATTATGAAATGTTTTTTTTTTTTTATACAAAATGCTGATATTGCTAATGGCAAAATAAGTGGTAATATTGTATTTAAAATGAGATTAAGTCTCTGTTTATTGAACTGTTGGTTAAAATCAATGTCGGGGTATCGACACGAGTTTAATTACCTGTAACCAATCCATTCCACACACACACACACATAAGGGATTGGGAAAATGTTTTAATTGCACGCAAGACGTTCTGTTTAAAATGTATTACTAGCATAACCGTTTGAGCTTAAAACTGCATGTCACAGGCGTTTCTGAATGTCTTCGTATTTGTTATGTGCCCTTTTTAATCCATGGCAACAGCACTCCCAATGTCTTAGACGCTTGATTCGTGAAACACAAGTGTGCAGAATGCTTCATTTTCTGTCATTTGTTCTTTCATTTGTTTTTCGACTGTTAAATTTCCGACACGTTGGGTTTTTTTTCACGCCCCACGTACATTTATCTGAAAAAGATCTTCATTTTAAGTTTATCTTTGGAATGTTTGTGCATATATAAGATAAGACTAAAGACTCAAACTCAAAGAGATATTTAAAAGAAAATCAAGACCAGGGGTTGAATTGGGATTGGTTCTGTGGGGGATCTATCTGGCAACGTTCTCATCAGTTTTCTGTCAGCTGTGTCATAAATCATTTAGCCTATAATAATGGGATTGTTATATTATCTTATTGTTATATTAGTTAATGAATGAAATAATTTACACTGAAAAATACAACTGCATTATTTAATATTATGAGATTATTTAGTATTTTTTGAACAGACAAACAAGAATTGATGGTGGAAATGGATAACTGGCCAATCAGAGCATGCTTCTCAGAAAGAAGAAAAAGACAGGTCAGAGAGGAGCAACAATAATGTAGAATATGTTGCAAATAGTGAATGGATTCAAAAACGGTAAAACTGTTTAACTCTAGGGGAGTTGGAAAATGAGCCTATTTTCAAAAAAGAAACCACGTAAACGCATTGCATCACGACAGCCAGGCTCACACTGAGTGTTTTATAGTCCTTCATGATTGTTTCTTGTCAGGCTTGATCAGAAAACGATGATCATGTCACACTGTGGGACTGTTGTCGGTAACATCAGATGTAAGAGAGTCAAAACTGGTTAAAAACTGGTGCGTGAAAGAAACAGGACCTTTTTACACTCACCCATACTGAAAACACACGTTCTGATTGTGAAGTAGTTGTGTTTATTTTTAAAACCATATGAGTGTAATAAGTAACTACACAAGAACATTCGGGGGTGAGCTTGTGTGATTTTATGAACATCAAAACATTCAAATATCATTTGTTTGTTTCTCGCAGACCTCATTTTATTCCTAAATGAGACAAACCCCATTATAAAAGCCCAGAGGAAGATCTCGAAGAAACCCGTGCTGAATTACTTTCAGATTAACTTTACTGCCATTTCACTTGGAATTCATTTTTAAAAACACTAATATATTGAATAATTCCTAAATATAACCTTGAATAAATCTCAAAATAAATATAAATGTCACATTATAACATTACGGTGCCTAAAGTCACTCGTTTATTTACACCAATGATTTGTGTATCAGCCAGAATTTGAATTTCTTTTGGGATTGTGTCCAGCTCAAAGTAAGAAGAGAAAATACTATACTAAATATGCGTGCTCTGTTGTTTTCTCTTTTTCTATTCTGTTTTTTAATTTGTCGTATACCTTAAACCCTTGCTATGTGTTCAGCGTGAAGCTAACTGAGACTTGTTGGTTCTGATCACTTCCATCGTCCTCATTCGTGGTCGAAGCGTCTGCTAAACGACTAAATGTAATGTAAAAATGTCATGTTTTCAAATTCCCATATTTCACACGACGCCAAATGTCTCTGTGAACAGAAGTATAATGGAGCAGTAGTTTGTGACGTGCTGTTTCAACACTGTGAAATGAAAGGAAATGGCAGGAAATGCATCTTCTGCACTGACAGCTGTGTATGTTCATCTGCTGATTTATTGTGGTTTGCTTTCAGCAAATTGATGGCGAGGCCTTCCTGCTGTTGACTCAGGTGGACCTGGTGAAGATCCTCAGCATCAAACTAGGGCCGGCTCTCAAAATATACAACTCTATACTAATGTTCAAAACCACAGAAAACTCTGCCTGCAACGAACTCTGACCAGAGCGACGGACAGCCGAGAGAGTTCAGAAGCGCTTCGGTCAAAGGGCTCATCATGAAGACTCGTACAGCACACGCCATGTAGATCACGTCCGAATGAGCAGGTCAAACGCATATGATGACATTCACGTATCTGTACGCACTTATTATCTCACGAGACGGTTTCCTGTAGTGCCCTTTCATCGCGGGGTGTCGGTGAGAATGTATATTTTACTGAGAGGTTATGAGAGCGCTAGCGCTTTTCTAAATTCAGGTGCTAAACGAATGCAACTACGTGCACTGAAGAGCCGCACAATGTCTGCTTTTGACTCTCGTTGTTTCCGTCTTGATATTTCTCCTTTAATTCGTAGCTGTAGATAATTTCAGTGTTCGGAAAAGGGTTCTGGATTGAAGAGCGTTAGATGAGCTCACGCAGATTCTTCTTGGTTTCCGGTGCGCTGTGATGCCATGTTAATGCATCACGCCGCCGTTCTTCTTTACGGTTAGGGTCGTAGTAGAAGGGTAGCGCTCTTTCTATTTGTTTTGATACAATGGATGTAGAAATGGAGGACGGAGGGTAAAGCTACACTCAAGGCACAAATAATAATTGCGAGAGCCATATTGGTATTTTGTAACAGAATGTAACTTAATATTCAGAATGCCTTCATGTACACAGTGTAAGAAGAAAAGTCTGATTTTTCATTAAAATACAGACATTTCTGTTGCTAAGGTATGCAGCATTCAATTTCCCATCTATTTATTTGATATATGCTTTGTGGACGTGTATGTTAACAAACCTAAACAGTTTGTGTCGAAATGCTGTTTTTACTCACTTGTTTAAATGAGTAAACCCACTGCGCTCATATTCAAAACTCATATGTCACGTTTCTTCATGCCACTAAAGCTTGGGGATTCAGTTGTGTAAATAAGCAATGGTTTGGAGAGGAATTGCAGAAACCAGCGGATGGTCTACTAAACTTCACTGTAATTCATTTGCAAATAAACTTGCTGATTGAAAAATCTTCATCAACGCAATTGTCTTTTTAGTGATTGCAGTATTTATATTAGAATGTTCCAGTTATATCATTGCTGGTTTATTATTTGTTAGCATTTACAGGATTGTTAGGATAACGCCGCATACCTCTTTAATTGATCGACACCTGTTTAAGAAAAGTAGGTTAATGTATTAAACATGGGCTGTGTTCAGAATAGCATACTACCCATATTTGCAGTTAGTGAATATGCTGTATTTATGAATGCTTTGATGGGTTTGGCAAATCTATATTCCACGATGAAATGCAGCTGGCATTGCATTTCCAGTGTTATGAACATGGTCAACATGTTGACTTTTTTGTGTATGTGTGTGTGTGTGTGTGTGTGTGTGTGTGTGTGTGTGTGTGTGAGGTTGCCGTGATCGGTCCACGGGGCTCGTCTGGGCGTTCTGGTCTCCACTGAAGGTCATCTCTTGGAGGTTAGTGTCAGTATAAGTGCTGGTGATGTAAATAAATGTGTCTCATCTTCACTCAACATACACTAAACAAGCAAAATAACCTGTGTTGAATTTTTACTGACTTTTTACTGTCTTTTTGTTTGATATTTTTCGGGAAATGTGTTTTGTTTTTATTTTTCTCGTGTTGTAAAGCACACTGGACAACCTTGGGTTGTAATTAATGGTGCTATATAAATAAAATTGCCATAGCCATTGGCAAAATGTCAGCCTGAATTATAATGCAGATGCTCAAAGGAGGAGTTCTAGTGGCCGAGAAGGACGGAGCCTTGTGTCCTTGCATTGATTACAGCAATCTCAGATGTGTTGTGGTCAAGTATAAATATCCTCTTTCTCTGATCTCAGCTACCCCGGAGCAACAGTGTTTAAAGCGCTCGGGCTTCACAGCGCTTATAATCTTGTCAGAATGCAGAAGGGAGAGTATCAGGTCAACGCTCCCTCCATATTCCAGTGCTTTTCTGAGACTTCTCGCCGTTCTAGCCAACGCTGATAACCTCAGAAAAACCTTCTCATGCAATCTTGATCGAGCAAAATGATCACATAGCAGGATTGACCAGGCACCAAGCTGGCGGTGGAGGAGTGGTGCCACTAGGTTCACGTTACGTATTGTCATTGGCTTCTTCAACAGTTGTCTCCTTGTTTCAAGGTGGAAACCCTCTCCTGCCTTCATGCCGCTGATTTTTCTCCAGCCCTATCCGATGAACCCTGGATGAGCAGATTGCTGAAGCCACAAATACAGAACCAGCCTTACAAGTGTGCACCGGAAGGTTAAAAAACACATTTTTGCTGTATTCGATGCACTCTGCCCTGGGCAGTGGACATCCAGCCTTTCACTCCAACAGAATCAATACAAGGAGAAGATAATGCTTTCAGCAGGTGACATGGGTTCTCTATCTAGCTGTTGAATCCTCACCACACTTCTCCCTCTTCTTCAGCCTTCACTTTAATGTCTGTAATGTAATATAGTCGATGCTCCCTCCATATTCCAGTGCTTTTCTGAGACTTCTTGCTGTTCCAGCCAACACTGATAACCTTGTGAAAACCGTCTTTAGTGTCTGTAATTGTGAAATGCATATAATAACAATTTGCGCTTAAAATCACAAGTAACTGTTTATGAAAGCGTTATTAACATGCTTTATTCATTCTTATAAAAGCCTTAGGGGTTTGGTGCTTATAATTTCATCAGTGAACCAGCATTGCCATGCCACAGTTTTCCTGCTCCGCCAGTAATAAGTGTGATTTAGAGCTCGAGTTAACTCTGCGGACCCATGAATAAAGATGACAGGCTCCAAATAGCATGCTTCCAGTGGAGCAATTTCCATTGACATGTATGGGAATGCTAACAGATAACTTTCTCTAGGTACCTTAGTTCTGCCGTGCGGTGTACGCAAATGAACAAGTGGATAATGTAGTTGGGATCTGATGAACCTACATAATAAAGTTGTGTGGCATAGAAAAAGTATTTTTGTTGCCACTATAAACTAAGCATCAATTCAGGTGGTGATGGACAGCTCCTGCAAATTCTCTCAAACGCATTTGCTCCATTTAGGGATTTATTGACATTCAGCATATTATAAAGAGCCTTCAGAGAAGAAGCTGTGTTGCCCGCTTATGAGCTTGGGACTTGGGAATTCACATAACATATTAAAAATGCTGATTCCGTTTACGCTAACCAGGCCTACGTCATCCTTCTGGCAGAAGTGAGAAGGCAGCATATAGCGGCTGTGATTCCAGTCGTGTTTCCTCCGTGTCAACTTGTTTTCCTTCTTCAGCGTCACGGCAACATGCATCAGCATCTCCATGGAGACCTGACATTCTACATCCTAACGTTCTGAAAGGCTGCCTGTGACACTCTGTATGCACAAGCATGTATTTAAATATGAACTGCAGGTCTTTATTATTGCTGTGTAATTTATTATTTTCAGCGTAGCACACGCCTGTTGAAAAAAAAATTCAATCGTATGCTGTTTAAGAATGTTTTGCAGGTTTGAGCCAGTCATGTGCTGGTCCTAAAGACCAACTAAGTTAAAACCAGCTCAAACCAGCCGCCGTGTGTCTTGTTTCAGTGTCAAATGTCCTTCATTAGTTCAGTCTATCCACCTGTGTTGATCAGTCATTTGCTTTGCTGCTCTGTTGCCTGGTCTTTAAAGTCTGTGACACTGTGCTTCAAAACATACTTAAACAGAATATGCAAGGTTTTTTTCACAGGGACAGTTTTTATTCAATTTATGGCAAACACCTGCCAGCTGTTTGCCAGAACTTTATACAGTGACAATGTTACAGGCATCGTGGGATGGTGACTGTATTTTGTCACATTAAAATATAACACTTAAACAATTCTCTAAACACTATTAAGGACAAAGCAAATATAAAACCTAACCCATAAGCGAAGGCAAAGGAAATAATGGAAGGCTACACAATGACTTGACAAGTTTCAGTAATTGATGCCAATAATAGGAGGGTAATACCAGGGTAGTCTTTTATAGACTAGAAGGTCTTGGTTTATTCTGGTCAACATCTGTTTACTCTGACAGGGAAAGCAACTAAGCGCAGGTCAAGCTGTTCCTCGGGGCTCTTTAGAGGTGAGGTTAGTGGTGCATCTTTTAAAGATTTGACACAAACCTCGCAACATTACATCATTTTGCTTTTTTTTTTAAGCACTTGCTTTATGACCTCCTTGTTGCCAGATTGTCTGATTAAAAACACCTGTGCGTCATTTTTCCCTAAGTTATTTAAGACCACCTCATCAGATTTGGATGGCCAGTGTCCAGCAGAGTTTATCTCCATCCCTAATCAAACACACCTGGAAAAATTGGCCGAAGTCTTCAGGATTACTTGAATATTATAGGCAGTTATACATTATTTAGCAATTACCATCACTTGAATGTCCCTGAAATCTAGCACTTGTTGTGAATCAGGAGGATGTGAAGTTGTTGCTATAAGGTTCTCATCAAGAGCACTCTATGAGGCTTAGTGCACATTTTCCCAACAATTAAATCTATGAGAAGGTCATCTGGTCTAACGCTTTCACAAGAAATTCTTCTGGAGGAATTCACTATTATAACAGATTACGATAGTTTAACAGTTTCATGTTAGGTTCTTTTTTCCTGTTAGGTTAACGTTTGTAATTGACTGCAGTTGTCAAAAGAACAAGGTTTCCAACTCTTTTTTTTTTTGTTAATATATGGAAAATGTGACTTGCCTTTTCGGATTGGAAACAGATGGTGTTCCATGGCTGGTGTTGGAGCTAAAGATGTTTTGAGGAGAGATGTCCCAACATGAGACACAGATGCACATGTGCTGTTTCATTTTTTCACATTGCAACCCAAATATCTCAGAGCAAGCCAGTGAGAGGAATGCCTTAGAAAGGAGATCAGAACTACAATAAATGGTATGTTTGGTACACTGTAGAGTTTTGTGTGTTGACTTTAACTGTTCATTATCCACCCAATGCATCTCATTGCACGGCTGCCCCAAACAGCTCTAGATGTACTGTATGCGACCTGGATTCTGACATGTTTTCTTCGTTTCTACCTACCTGCACCACAAATGCCATAATGTGACTGGTCACTCAAAGAACTTATTCATTTGAGTATTCTGAGCATCTGTTTTGTATTACAAAAAAATGGCATTACATCTCAATGGAGAAAGATTCTTTTTTCTGAAATGATGGTGTATGTACTGCATCTACCAGCAGCGAAACCTGAGCCCTTGCCTACAACTTGTGATTACTGCTTTCATTACCTCTGTGGTGGTTTTTATTGCTTGTGGGAACAGCAACACGAGTTTACTGGTAAAACACCCTTTGGTTGGCAGTCACAATGGCTCGACTCACAAGACAACGCAAAAGACTTTATTTGTATAAATATGCACCAATATCTTGTACATGTGGGCACAGTCATTTTAGACACTTCCAAAACTGTTGCAACAGTGTAATACAGTGTAAAGCACTTCGATGATGCAAAAAACACATTAAAGAAATAAAAATGTATATAGGGCTCATACAATGAGAAAACCACTATTACATATTTTGTTATTAGTATTGTTTAATTCAGACGTATTAATGCTGCTTCACACAACCTAAAAAACAAGCACCGCATCCCCGTGGTTAGGGACGGGTGGTGTTTGTGGAGGCAGTGTGAACTAGTCTTCTGCTTGTTTATGCACTGGCTATTCACCAATACACTCCCACAAACACCTTTTTTAAAGACTGTATATGTGTCTGTCACCTCCAAACTGGCCTGTGCTGGCACGTAACGCGAGACAGGGCTTTGTGTACATGCTGGGGTGATAGATGAATCCTCGCGTGTGAAGGGTAGTCCATCTGTGGTCTGAGTTCTGGTCACACGTTATGTAACAGAAAACGGTCGGAGCGGTATTCAGCGCCGTCAGCCTTGCGTAAACATACTTAAATGAGTTCGGAAGCGAATGTATGTGGCACCCGTGGTTCTCTGTGATGCATGCGGTCCTCCACGGAGAACACGTATCAGGCTTCCCTCAGCTGTCTCGTAAGATGATCGTCTTTTCATGAATAATCAAATGAGAGAGCAAACACCAAAATCCTGCGTCAATGCAATGGTGGGATTCTTCTTTTTTTCCCCCAGCATGGGCAAAAAAGCACTCATTAATTGAAGAAGATGTCTATTTTTAGGCTGTCTTTGACTATAGTGATCACACCTACGCTGTCTGCAGTGTTAGATTCATCCTCCACTGCTCTTAAGACTCACGTCTCTATCCACCTCCTCTGTGATGCTGGCTGAATTATACGCTCGTGTAGGAAATGAAGATGTTGCAGTAAGGTTCTCGTGAAGAGCACTCTATAAGCTCGAAGGCTTAGTGCACGTTTAAATGTTTTTTTATTGGACTGTATTACTTTTGCGTGGAGATGTTGGGGAGAATGTCTAAGCTGCAACAAAAGTGGACGAAGCTCCACTATTCTCCGCTATAGCCCTCAAATGTTTTTCTCACATCCAAGTTTGCATATTGAAACCTGGCACGTCATGTTCAGTTGTGAGCTGGGTGGGAAACTTATCGCCATCACCGGCCAAATGTGGGTAATTGTTCACAGGGGCGGGTAATTGTGTTTTATTTAACAACCGATGTGTCAGATGACTTTCGTTGGATTGGCCTTTGATAATAAAACGTGTTCTTGTACAAGTCATTTATTTAAGAATGTGACTAGCGACTTCTTGTTCACTTCCCGTTTGTGCTGGTCGGTTCTTTTAAAGTACAATCCGCAGCTATCGAGATCTAACGCTTTGTGCATTTATTCATGTACACAATAAACGATTTAAATTCAAATGAAGCCGCTTGCTCTGTAAGTGTGAATCTAAGGCTTCGGGTTTGATGAATCTAATCGTGTAATGTTTCGAAGCTCTGTGAGTCTGCCGCTTTAAATGCTGGAGCTCGTGAAAGTCGGCTGGATTTTGATTGACTTCCTGTAATTTTATGAGTCATCGGACTGCGCCGCTGTCGTTACTGCTGTGGTGTCAACTTCCCAATCCCACAGAATTAGAACGACAGTTAAAACATAGTTCTCGTCCTTGTTGTGAACGGCCCATTAGACTGCGAGAGAGTGTGTGTGTGTGTGTGTGTGTGTGTGTGTGTGTGTGTGTGATGTACTCACCTGAAACATCTGTTGTGATGACAACACTGAAAAAGCATTAATACAGGAATATGTTGTAGCGCTCTACGCAAGCTCCCAGCTGCCTACGCTCCGCTTGAATAAAATATTCATCAGACAGACTGCGCAGGCAATGCGATCTCCTTCATGACTCCAATTCTGAGCAGAATACCAAAATTACTCATTTTTTAAAAACTCCTGTTTATTCTTGCTCCGTCTCGTTTGAGGCCCTGCGCCGGAAACCAAAGAAAACCCATCCCAGATGTGCACGTTTTCTTCCGAGATGCTTGTGCTGATGTTAGAGGAGAGGACAAAACACGTCATTAAACTGCCAGATAGATCTGCTCCAACCAGTAGCTTTATTAGAATCATTAGCTTTATGAGATAGACAAGGGCCTCTGAGAGCGTGTGGGGCCAAGGGCTCCAGGAGTGAGAGCACACACGCAACTACACGCGTTCGTAATCCTAATTAAAACAGTTAAGGGTCGGAGCCGACCTCCGACGTGGAGTGTGCTTTTCACTTTGCTTGCTGTTAATTCTCTGTACTGTTCATTTAGTGTGACGCCGCTCGTATACACGCCTTTTCAGGCACCGGTACGATAACAAATAACAAAATAAAGAGCCCGTGGTCGTAAGCGCTCCTGCCGGAGAGCGAGGAGAGAGATTACATATTCATGTGTGTGAGAGAGAAAAAGCCTTGTGAAGTCAGCTATGCATAGAATAAACACAGGAAACCGGAGAGATGCGGACATCTGTAGTCTTTTAGATAAAGCGTTTTAGCACATTAACTCTTTAGCTGCCGCGGGCAGGAGAAAACCTGCCTGTGAACACAGGCTCCTGTAGATACATCACATCTCTGTAAGACAAACACCCAACTTTATGAAGAGTAATACTTAAGACGCAGCAGAAGGGCCAGCAAGTGATGGGTGATTTTCATTTTTGGTGAACTCTCCCTTTCATTAATAAGAGAAATGAGTAATATATGAACAAGAAATGTCACTAGATGGGAGGAAAGGTTGCAGGCAAAGTTTTTAAAAAGTGCACATACACAGTAGTCCTGCAACATTACAGTACTGAGATGAACTGAAATATGACTGGTTGGATCCAGACAGAGCATCTCATCCATATCTCTCTCGGCCAGTCAGGTCATATTTCTGTTTAACATGGCGCTGTAACAAACTTTATCTTCTACAAATATTTTTTTTATTGCAGTAGCTGTGGTTGTTAGCCTACAGAAATGTTTACGTCCACGCCATGATCGTGTCAGCGTTGTTTTCCTCAAACATACGTAATGTGTTTGCAAGAGTTTCTTTTTTCAATCCCACGCAAATGAATTATTAAAATTCGCACGCTCTCTCTCTCTCTCTCTCTCTCTCTCTCTCTCTCTCTCTCTCTCTCTCTCTCTCTCTCTCTCTCTCTCTCTCTCTCTCTCTCTCTCTCTCTCTCTCTCTCTCTCTCTCTCTCTCTCTCTCTCTCTCTCTCTCTCTCTCTCTGTCTCTCTCTCTCTCTCTCTCTCTCTCTCTCTCTCTCTCTCTCTCTCTCTCTCTCTCTCTCTCTCTCTCTCTCTCTCTCTCTCTCTCTCTCTCTCTCTCTCTCTGTCTCTCTCTCTCTCTCTCTCTCTCTCTCTCTCTCTCTCTCTCTCTCTCTCTCTCTCTCTCTCTCTCTCTCTCTCTCTCTCTCTGTCTCTCTCTCTCTCTCTCTCTCTCTCTCTCTCTCTCTCTCTGTCTCTCTCTCTCTCTCTCTCTCTCTCTCTCTCTCTCTCTCTCTCTCTCTCTCTCTCTCTCTCTCTCTCTCTCTCTCTCTGTCTCTCTCTCTCTCTCTCTCTCTCTCTCTCTCTCTCTCTCTCTCTCTCTCTCTCTCTCTCTCTCTCTCTCTCTCTCTCTCTCTCTCTCTCTCTCTCTCTCTCTCTCTCTCTCTCTCTCTCTCTCTCTCTCTCTCTCTCTCTCTCTCTCTCTCTCTCTCTCTCTCTCTCTCTCTCTCTCTCTCTCTCTCTCTCTCTCTCTCTCTCTCTCTCTCTCTCTCTCTCTCTCTCTCTCTCTCTCTCTCTCTCTCTCTCTCTCTCTCTCTCTCTCTCTCTCTCTCTCTCTCTCTCTCTCTCTCTCTCTCTCTCTCTCTCTCTCTCTCTCTCTCTCTCTCTCTCTCTCTCTCTCTCTCTCTCTCTCTCTCTCTCTCTCTCTCTCTCTCTCTCTCTCTCTCTCTCTCTCTCTCTCTCTCTCTCTCTCTCTGTCTCTCTCTCTCTCTCTCTCTCTCTCTCTCTCTCTCTCTCTCTCTCTCTCTCTCTCTCTCTCTCTCTCTCTCTCTCTCTGTCTCTGTCTCTCTGTCTCTCTCTCTCTCTCTCTCTCTCTCTCTCTCTCTCTCTCTCTCTCTCTCTCTCTCTGTCTCTCTCTCTCTCTGTCTCTCTCTCTCTCTCTCTCTCTCTCTCTCTCTCTCTCTCTCTGTCTCTCTCTCTCTCTCTCTCTCTCTCTCTCTCTCTCTCTCTCTCTCTCTCTCTCTCTCTCTCTCTCTCTCTCTCTCTCTCTCTCTCTCTCTCTCTCTCTCTCTCTCTCTCTCTCTCTCTCTCTCTCTCTCTCTCTCTCTCTCTCTCTCTCTCTCTCTCTCTCTCTCAGTGTGCGTCATCTGGAGTGGCGTCACGTGGGAGTACAAAGGCAGCGCTCGCGCTCAGCGCGTTACAAATGATTCGCGCCTCTGTCTCGCGAGGAGATACTTGACGAAGAACGCTGCTGTTTCTTATTCACCAAAAGTACACAGAAAACATGAGTGACTTTTACTTCTCGTCTTTTTGATAGGATTATTCAAACACCTGAGGGAAACCGCGCTCGTCTCGTGCTGTTTGTTATGGATTTATAGACTAGAAAAACGCTCGAGAGGGAAGAAAGATCGTCTTCTCGTTGGCTTTTGCGAGATTTTCTCGTCCAGAGCAGATCTGTGTGAAGTAGTTTGTCTGGAGCGCTGAGAGGATGGAGAGGAGGAGCGCGCTCAGAGGGAACTTTTCTCTCCAGGCATCCAAACAAAGAGAGTCTCGACCGGATTACCAAAGTACAGAAAAACTGCGCTCGAAGCAAAGTATTGGCGAAAGTGTGCTGCTCCGCGAAGCGGGAATATGATGGAGCGCGTGACATCTACTTGCGCGTAATGGACACATAGCATCAAGAGGAGGATCTCAGCGTACAGGTGTGTACTAAACAGTACTGCTCAGCTTTAACAGTCACTCATTGATTGATTGAGATATATATATAGGTGAAGACGGTTTACAGCAAACCCGTTATCGTCATTACGCACAGATGTTAAACGCATTTCTTCTGTCATTTTCTCCCAAGAATTTAATCTACTTACACTGAAGTGGTTCTGTTTATGATGAACAACACCGATCCTGGAGAACATATGATCGATGTGATTGGGCCGCAGAGGACTTTATTACTTCTGCCTCCCACCCACACACACACACACACACACACACACACACACACACTGATCCGTGCTTACGAACAACAGATGATCGTGGGTAGTCATATATATTCATACAAGAATCTAGTCGCCCTTAAAACAATCTCAATTTCTGTGTGAATTCTAATGGCAAAAAGAAAAAGAAAATACATGTGTACATTTTGCATGCTGTGACACCGTAAAAAAGATCTTTGAGAGTTTTATGGATGCTTTAATAAAGTATGTATAACAGAATTGAATCTATTGCAGGTTTTAACACCGAAAGTCTCCTAGATGCATCAATCCTTGCCAAATTAGTTGCCGATTTCTCTATTTTGTAAAGTTTTTCAAAAGCGCGGTGAAGATTGCCCCTGTTTACTTCTTCATCCACGGGTCGGGCTTCCTGTAGGACTCTGTGAAGCTGCTGTGATCACTGCAGACGGCTGTGTAAGAACTGCTCTCGGAGACAGCTACAGAAATGAAGTTTCTCACCGCTGTGGCCAGATCTGCTCGCCTAAAAACGGCCCCAAGAAAGCTCGAGGAGCCATTTAAATAGGCCAAAACAACAGCTCACTGGCAATCATTATATTAGGTGTAATTTGTTTTGCTGTGGAGTAACTCCGTATGGCTCCGTATGGCTCTGGTCTTCATTGCGTCTCTCTGTTGGGATACAGCCCGACTATAAACATGCAAGCTTTTACAGAGTTTTGGCAGAAAAAACAGTCTAATTGCAAAACTAGTTAAATGCTATATGATTCGGTCCACAAAAAGGTTGGTGCGCTTTAAAAAGGGATCCAAAATCAGAGCACCTGCGAAGTGTTTACCGTGAGCCGATCCACCCAAAACACTTTATTACCAGCCGCCGCATCTTCAAACCTTGGGAACGTTGTTTCATGCGGAGTTTAAATGCGAAACACACCAGGGCTGAGACACCTCTCTAAAGCAGCGTTCTGGTGTTGGATAATGATGCCGCTGGCCAGTTCTTCATCTGATTCGGACTCATGACAGCATTAGGGCTCATCTCTCGGTGCTGGGTGTTAACAGGCCCAAGGAATGATTTCATGAACCCCGCTCACGGAGACGCACTTAACAAACATGCCTGCCCCTTTTAAAGAGGTCACGAAAGGCATTTTTTGTGTGTGTTTCCCGAGACGCCTTATGATCCGAGTATTTGTTTATTTGTTATCAAAATCGGTTATAGTTCAGATATGGTGTAAATATTCATTTCCTGCTCTGATTTTAACCTCTGCTTCACACTGTAGACCGTGACACCTCACCAAACGCTCACTGCTATGATTGGTTTAATATCTTAGCGTTACAAGCGACATACGCTCTCAGGAACTGTGTTTTTGCTATATGAGCTAACTGTGAAAACTGTTAACGATTACATGATTACAATGGCCTTTTATGAGGTTTCTTAACATTGATATGAGTTCCCCTAGCCTGCCTACGCTCCCACAGTTTAACAGACAGAACCAGACCAGCCGAACTATACTCACAAGGACGGTCTGACAGCTACAGACTTTACTTTGAGCCCTGACAGGATGTCATTATGTTAACATTAGATTCATCTCAGTTCGTTATTTTATTAATTCATTTAAAGTTAAATATATTAAGTTTCTACAACAGATAAATATATTGTGAAAACTTAATTTCCTATAAAGCTGCTTTGTGTTCAAATTAACGTGAATGAAACAAACACATTATCATTGTGCATTTGTACAAAAAAAAAATTAAATGCACTTTTATTAACAAAAGCCAGGTTTGCTGTTTGCAGGAACATTATATTTATTCGCTGTAGCTCTTATAGAGGGTTGTTTAAAATCTAAAGATTTTCTTACTGCAATAACAGATTATTTCAATTAAGGCAAAACATTACCCAGTAAAGCATTTAAATAAGCTAATCAACAAAAAAAAATCAAGATGTTTTACATTTGAACTCACCTTCTGATCTACCCTTTTTCTTTGTACGTAGAAGCACTCTACCCACCGTCTCGGAAAAGCAGAATATTAGAGGAAGCATGGTTTTCAAAAAGTAATAAGGCATTATAATTCAGTAAATCTGGGGCAAGGGATGAGAGAAATGTGAGACTCGTGTGTGTGACAGACCTCTGGAAGACGAGCAGAATTTCTGCAAAAACAGTTGAGTTACGAGCCAACATCTCCTTTCATTAGCACCTCGTGAAATGTCCCTCAAAGGGCTTTCTTGTATCGCAGTTCCCTAAAGCTCTAAAACAAAGAGGTAACCTTTTCTGTGTCTGAAGATTAGATGTTCGAAGCTGCTGATAAACACACACGCTATTGATAACGGCTCTCAGACAGTTAAAGTTCTTTAGAGCCCTTTCCAGACCGTAGCGTACAACAGATGACTGCTGGCTATGATCTCATAACGTGTGCTATTGTTCTCCTGTTTGTTTATATAATCTTCACTTCTTCTGTCCTGAAACTCTTAACATTTTGTTTGTGTATGTTCGAAATAAGTTGGATCGCACCACTAAGATTAACAGTCATGACGTTCTTCATTCTCCTGGATTATAAATACAACACCACACTAAAGCCATTAATAACAGGTTCTTAAGCACCACCTGTTTAGTGATTTTTTTTTAATTAGACATGAAACTAATATAGACAGATGTTTGCTTAACAGATAAAATCTTTTTTCAGTCTTGAATTGACCGTTTAACGTACTTGTGAATTAATCTGTTCATTTATTCGAAGAGGTTTGAAGACTCTTCCAGCTCTTTTCGCCATCCCTCTCCCCTCAAACCCTCTCTTTGATCCCTGCCACCGATATTTGAGTCAACATCAAAAGAGAAAACACCAACACCTCCTCCTACTCGCTGAGTGTAGGATTCACCTGAGATCCGATTCGTTCCATTCAGCCGTCGTTTTAGTCATCGCTTGCTTTGACTGATCGATCGACGATTGTCTCTTACGTTTGTAAACTGTTTCATGTAGTTTCATCCCATGATCCCACGAGATAATTACAGATGCATGCTGCTAGCGCCAAATACAGGTTTGAAACCAAGCGATGGTAGATCTGAGGTTTGTAAAGGTTTTTGGTTGTGTGCTACACTGACAGAGAAAAGTTAGAAAGTTGACAGCTTTTGTTAGAAATCTGTATTTTTCACATATTTTAGCTACTGCTCTAAATATATTGTTGTTGTTTAATGTGCTTTTCCTTTCTCTCAATTAAAATTTTCATTGATGGTAATTGAAATAAATAGCGTATGACACTGGGGCAGGACTCTGGCAGGGGAGAGCGTGACTGTTGTGGATGGGAGTGAGAAAAAAATGGCATTTTTCAGGAGTGAGCTAGAATCGTATGGTTGCAAAGAGACGTATCAGCTTATACAGAATTCATCCGTTGTTGTGGTCAGTTGAGTCAGGAGTATGCTAGAACATGTTGTGCTTCAAAGTGCTTAGCCAAAAGTGAGCTCACAATAAAAAAAAATGCCCTTTAAAGTTATCTTTTGGACATTTTTGCTGTTAAAATGACAGGAACAGGACCTCAAGCCAGGACTCAAACACAGCTCAGTTAAAGCATTGCTGCATGAAATATCAGCGAGCTGCACACAAGGCTGTATCTTCAGCTGAGTTCATTTTCACATCAATAAATAGAAAGCATTAAAAATGGTGTAGGATTGCACATTGTATGTGTAGGATCTAGTGACCCTACAGAGAGAAGAGCAGTGAGCCTTGGGGGATTTCTCTCTGAAAACTGTTAATTAGCATGCAGTATACCAGTCTTTATAAATAAAAAATGGCTCTCTGTGACCCAATAATTTAGGCTGTGTGATTTTTTTAAATTTGTTTTTTCCTAATGACATATATCTAAGATTTAGATGATCCATTTTAGTAAATACTTAATACATTTTAGATTTGAAAAGATTGATTCGTGTTCTTTATTTACTGACCTTGGCCGCCAAAATCACATTTCCAGACATTGCCTTGTACATATGCAGTCATTATTGCTTAATGCTTCAGTGTTTTATTTATAGAGAGATATAATTTCATCACTCATTTCAAACTGGCACTTACAGTGGTACAGGAATCATGGTGAGATAATCTTTCTCTCATGTACTTCATAATTCTAACCCTGGAGCACAACACTAGTGATAAGTAGCGCAGGTATATCTGTAGCAATAGCCAACAATACATTATATGGGTCAAAATGATCCATTATCCATGCAAAAAATCATTAAGATATTAAGTAAAAATAATATTCCATTAAGATGCTGTGATCTGAAACCATTTAAAATCCTTTAGACCAGTAGTCAGTGAACAAACTTTCCCCAACACCAAGAGCTTGGCATAGAGATCAAAGATAAGATGCTTGAATCAAGCCTGAAGCCTCCATCTTACTTCAACACTTGTTTGTTCCTTTGTTTGCAGGCTTGTATTGCCGTAGCAATGATTGCAACAGGTGGGGTGATAACGGGGCTCGCTGCATTAAAAAGACAAGACTCCACCCGCTCTCAGTATCACCTGCCAAACCAGAGCTCCACGCCTGCACCTGAGAAGAAGTGCACCAAGCGTAAACCCAGAGCTGATGTGGTGGTGGTGAGAGGGAAGATCAGACTGTATTCTGCCTCTGGTTTCTTTCTGGTTTTGGGAGTGCTGATCCTCCTGGCAGGCATCGCCATGGCTGTTCTAGGATATTGGCCTCATAAGGATCAGCAGAAGGCACCAGAAAGCAAGTTGTCCGTGAACGATACGCAGGTTGGCCGAGAGCAGGTGGGCTCCATCGCGCAGTTCTTGGAGCAGCACCTTCATTCAGAGAAGATGAAAATGTTGGGTCCTTTCACAATGGGAATCGGGATTTTTATCTTCATCTGTGCTAATGCCATTTTACACGAGAACAGGGATCGCGAGACGAAGATCATCCACATGAGGGACATGTACTCGACGGTCATAGACATTCACAGCCTGCGGATTAAGGAGCAGAAGTGTACGAACGGGGCCTACGTGGGTCCCTACGGGGAAACAGAGATCCGTTCCTTTGGTCTGGACAGTCAGTTTGCCTCACGCCTCGCAGCAAACACGTTAATGTCCTTCTCCGGTCTCGATGGGGATATCCGATTCTCCCACAGGACCAGCTCGGCTGAGGATGACGAGGGTCTGATGAGCGAGGCCAGAGGCGGATTGGGCCTGCTGTCGCCTACCTACAGAGACCGCTCCGAATGTATCTTTGGGTTCCAGGATGAGGGTGGTCGTCGGTGGGAGGACAAACGTGGAGCGCTCAAGAAATGCCAAACGCGCTCCATCGTTTCTTCTTCCATCAGCGCATTCACACTGCCCGTCATCAAACTCAACAACTGTGTCATCGACGAGCCTGACATTGACAGCATCACAGAGGACTTAGAGCCGAACAGGGTCCACTCCAGACCTCCGTCAATGGAATCGTTAACAGTCCCAGTTCCTGATGTGACCAAAGCTTTCAAGCCTCCAGGTGGCCTCCTACTCCGGAGCAATTCGGCCACTGAATCCCCGAGCTCTGCATCGTCCCATTCCTCTCTGTCTCCCGGATCCACCAGTGGTAGGTTCCTGTCCCCGGGAGCGGCGCGTAAAGACTTTGGATCCAATAACTCCCTCCACATGCTGTCAGCTCACTCCAAATCTCTGGATTTAGAGAGAGGGCCCACAATGCTGACTGTCCAGCCTGAACAGAGGAAGCATCCGAGCTGGCCCAGATTGGACCGCAGTAATAGTAAAGGATACACCAAACTGGAGAACAAAGAGGACCCTATGGACAGGCTAATAGTGCCCCCGATGGCCGTGAAGAAGGACTACACTAAAAAGGAGAAACTTCTTATGATCTCCAGGTCTCACAATAACTTGAGCTTCGAGCATGATGAGTTTATGAGCAGCAGTCTGAAGAGAGGCACCTCAGAGACTCGATTTTAAAACTGAGCTAGTCTCAAATATCAACCCAGTGGCTTTTGGCGTTCACGATCCGCCTGCAATACAGAAGACAGTCCTTGCCCTTTTTTAAAAAATAAGGCCCTTGAAAGCTCAGTTATGCTGCTTTTTATGCTGCAGAATGGGTAAAAATTTAATTTGATCAATTTGTCCCATTGAACATTTTCTGACAATAAGTAACATTGCACCTGCCTGTCAACTCTCATTAGAGTATTAGTGGACTGTCAGCTTAATGTCTGATAACTCTTTATTGTGACATTCTATGGACTATAAGTAACTTTGCAAGTTGTAGTCAACTTACTTATAGCCGGAATGTGTTAAAAGGACCATTAAAGAAACACTCCACTATTTTTAAAAATAGGTTCATTTTCCAACTCTCCTACAGGTAAACAGTTGAGTATAACCGTTATCGAATCTTTTAATCTTTGGGTCTATCATTGAATCTGATTAGACCATTAGAATCATGTTCAAAAGAATCATGACCAAAGTTTTAATATTATTCCTGTTTAAAACTTGAATCTGCTGTAGTTGCATTGTGTACTAAGACCGAAGGATGCTAACGGTCTAATCAGATTCAATGATCTATGCTAAGCTACAGCTAAAAGTGCTACCACTAGACCCAGAGATCGGCTGAATGGATTTGTTAACGGTAAAACTTGACTGTTTACCTGTAGGGGAGGTGGAAAATGAGCCTGTTTTCAAAAATAGCGGAATGCTCCTTTAAAGGAAAACTGCAGAATGATATTTCACCATGAATTTGAAATACAAAAGTGTGCCGTAATGGTAAATAAAGGTATGGGTACAGCGAACAATTTGGTAACTAACAGGTTAGTGAAATTTGTTCAGATGTATTTGTAGTGTTTTTGTTACATTCAGACAGGATCTATTGTCTGTTTGAGTACAGTATGTGTGTTGTACCAGCACTGCTAGTTATCTTACTAAATAATTTATTATTTAAAACACACACACACTGATATTTTTGAAGAGAACTTATGTATGTATAATTTATCTGTTTCTCAGAATAAACACAATCTTTCCAGATAACGCTGTCGTATTTTGGGTTAATTCCTCTTTAATCATAATCATAATTTCCTGTACCATTAACTGGGCTTATTATAACAGACTCATATTAATGGGATAGCTCACGCACAAAAAATAAAAATAAACAAAAGGGTGAAGTCTGAAAGTCCCTTTTGTGATTCTCTGAAAAAAATAGTGCATAGGTTTGAAACGACATTAATGAGAGAATCTTCTTTCTTGTTGTATGACCTGTTCTGAAAAAAACTAAAGCATAAAGTTTTCTGCATCAACAGTGAACTATAAAGAAGCACTTACGGCATGTCTGAAAGAGGGATTTAACACTAAATATACATACTCCCAATCAAATGTAACTCATTACTGCAACAAATGAAATAAATGACCTTCTAAGCATTTGGCAGCAAACGTTTACACAATTTGAGGTACAATTAATTTGATGAAACTGCATGTCACTTAAAAGTCACGAGTGGTGTTAAGCTGTGTCTTTTTTAGTTTAACCTATATGTCAGTGCTGGTCATCCCAACTCTAGAAGACCAAACAGCAGCCCCTGAAACATATAGCAGATCAACATCTTCTTCTCCGTTGTTTATCAATCAACTGTAAAAACAAGAACAAATCAGTATAATGTTATGAGCTCTAAATTCCCTGCGTGCTCATGTTCCCCGACAGTCACGGAGCCCAGGCCCTCCTGTCGTCTCTCTAGGAGTTTCATGGGAAGCTCTGCCAAACCCTGCTCCCAGTCGGTGAAGACCCATCTGGAGTAATACGACCAGTCAGGGTGTGACTGACAATTCACTCCATCCAGTTTCCATGGAAATCAAAGAATGCTCCATATTTCAGCTCATGTTTGGTTATATTCTCTCGGATGCAGCCACAAATGTTATTACTGGATGTCAGTGCATCATAACATAACAGATTTACTGAAGTGTTACGGGCTCACATTTAATATTCTGGCAACCTTTACCTTTTTTGGCGAAGCTTCTTTGACCCGATTTAAAAAATGTGTAGCATTTGGGTTCTCCGGGATCATAATAAAAATAGCTGGCATATATTTCCTAAACATATACATGTATGTGTTACGCTCATGGACTTTCCCCTGGTTTCCTGTGCGCCCTTATTTGGCCATTTTTCCTCTTCGTGGTTAATGCTTGTGTGATTCCTCCCCAGCCGTCCTGAGTTCTCCCTGACTGTGTCACTGTTGAATGCCGTTCTGTTTACTTCGGTTTGTCTGACGTTAACGTTATGCTGCGATTACATTCTCCTGGTCGGCATTAAAAGTGTCTTTGTTTGAAGTCCGTGTTGGTGATAATATACGCATACACACATCTGTGACCCTGGAGCACAATGTTTGTATTTGGCTGAAATACAACTATTTGAAAATCTGGAACATGGTCTTTACTTAATATCCCAATGATTTTTGGCATAAAAGAAATGTATAAGTTTGACCCATACAATGTATTGATGGCTACTGCTATAAATGTACCTTTATACCTGTGTGAATACGGGTTTGTTATCAAATACCATGTATCATAAAGCAAATCTACAACCAGGTGTGACAGAGAGAAACACTATGAAATAATTATGAAATAATAAATAGCATTAACATTCCTTTAATGTCACCCTTTGACGTTCTTTAACAGATAATTAGCAGCATCTCTTATAGAGAAGACCCTTTGTTTGCTTGCGTGCCTCATTAAGGTCCTGTACCGACACCCACTGTGACAAGGGGTTACAGAATCTCACCATAGCAACACAAGAACCCCTGCCAGTGAGCAGAGTGACGTCAAGAACCCCTCACGATGGAAACAACAGCTGCAAAGCTCAACTTTTACATCTGGACCAGCTTCAGGGTTCTTCACTCATTTCACATTGCTCATTCCTCCAAGCAGTTTCTTTTTCTTTTTTTAGTAAATTTGGTTGTGTATATATAGTGTACAGATATTCAGTATGCATCTGTTTATGATGACTCTCAAAAGTAAAAGAAAGTGTAAGCTATAAAAATGTCAATAATATAAAAGCGTAGCTTTCCTGAAAAAAACAAAAAAACGTCATGTTACAACATATTCAAGAATGTTTAATCACGTTTAATCTGACTGATTTCGTGAACTGACACCAAAAGAAGCAATTATTTTAATGCTTTTCATACACAGAAAGCCAAAAGCCATTTGTATTTCAGAAATAGACATTTTCTCAGTCATCACTTGATATCTAGAAAAAATAAGTAAACTGATTTATTTAATGAATAAAATCAGAAAAACACTGATTAATATCGCATAAAAAGCAGTTTGTTATATTTCATATTTCACATTGTGAATTCACATCTTCAGAAGTAAATTACAATCCTTATGTTTGTGTTGAACAGCATAATTAACTACACAACAAACATGTCTGAGATCATGCTTTCGGTCTCAACATAATTAATATTTAAAGAACTGAAAATGCCCAAAACAGGCACACAAGAGCGGACAGGTCCAACTCAGCTGAGAATACCAATCCCTATCACGCCACACTATTTCAATATTTTATCAGCGTGTAAATATTTCAAACTGAAAGCACTCTTATCGGAGCGAGTTGCTTTTGGATTCTGAAAACATTATGCGTCCGCGATCAGCTGCAGCCGATATCGGCGCTAAACTGGAGTCTGCTTTTAGGTTTTTTGTAAAATGTTTTGTTTCTTTCTTTTCTGTAAAAGCCAGATGCCTGCGTACATTTTAAGCTTTGAAAAGAAGGAGCCTACTCATGGAGAAAGTTGCTGAGGCATGGATCTAGATGCATCTTTTTTGAAACAAAAGGAATCTCCAGAAGAAACCTGTCCAGGGTGTCATACAAACATACATCAGGCCCAGCAGACTCTGCACCACACTAGCTTTCAACAACTGCTTTACGTAACTTTGTACATTGTGCAGTTTGGGCATTAAATGTTCTACATATTACAAAGCACTCAGATTAGTATCAGAACAGTATTCAACTGTCTTGACATTCCACTTTAACTGGTTAATTAGCATTGAGAAAAAAAGAATATTGCGAAAAATATACTTATTTTTAATGCGAAAGGTGAACCTTTCATATATTCTAGCTTCATTACATGTGAAGTAAAATAATTCATCAGTGAGGAGCGCAGGAAGTGATCGGTCTGTGAGCTTCAGCTCGTCTGGATGGTTGGATCATCTTTCTCTTGAAAGCACACCACAGATCTCACACGAGCTTCAGGTCAGGCATGTTGGCTGGCCAGGTCAAGCGCAGTAATATCATGGGTTTGTCTCTGTGGGCAGGTGCTAAGTCCTGCTGGAAAAGGTAATCAGCATCTTCATAACGCTTGTCAGCAGACGGAAGCATAAAGTGCTCCAGAATCACCCGGGGGATGGCTACGTTGACTTTGGACTGAAACCAAATCATCACCGACTTCAGAAACCTCCCACTGGACTTCAAGCAGCTTGGCTTCTGTGTCTCTCCAGACCTTGATTTCCTGACTCCAGATTCAGTCGTAGCGAAGCTCTCCCAGGTGTTTGAATCAGCTTTGATTATTCTCAAGCTTTATATTAGTATTTCTATTTCTATTTCTATTTCATGTTCCCATGTACAGCCCCAGAACTCATGAGATTTCTTAAACAGTAAGACATCTCTCTCCTCTTGTCTTCGGTAATCTCTCAGTGTGTGTCTGCATCTCTCCGCATCTACGTTCTCTTTTTCGGTCTGTTTTTCCACACGTCCACCTTTCCCCGTCTCTCCTTATTTCTCCAGCCACCATTCTCACCCCTGACATGATGAAAGCGGAGTGTATCACACGCTGAAGCTGCCTGTAAATTGGTTTTAAAACTGCGTTTGCTTAATGACTGTGTGTAAAGAGGATTAAACGTGTGATTGTAGCCTCTCTCTTAAATGAACTCCCTTTCTCCCACCACTCTCTCTCTCTCTCTCTCTCTCTCTCTCTCTCTTCTTTAAGCTCTGTGCTCTCATGTCATCTATAGGAAGGACCACAGAAACACTGCAGGATTTTTAATGAGAGCTCTTGTATGCAAATTCCCTCTCTTCAACGCAAACATCCTCCTCTCGTCTCTCACACAATTACTGCTGCTGGTAAACATTTGTTCATGTACCCCACTGACCACGATATAATGGGATTACTGTATATTAAAATATCAAAGTAATATCAACAGGAAGAGCTTCTTTTAGGGTCATGTTTAACATCTCTCAGTGGATTTCTTCTTCCAAGCCACATTCGTGAAGCTCCTCATCTTTATTATTTCTTTATTATGTTCTTTGGAAATGAATAGAAATACTAAAATGGGCCGGTCGTTAAGTATGCCTACATGCACCAATAAATAACAAGCTACAGCTGTTTTTTGTGGTAAAGCTACGGTCTACATCTCTCCGTCTGGTCTACACAAAGATTACACAGACATTTTGCATGAGCCAAGCTATAACAATGAGGAAAACACCACAGTGCAATCTGTGCCAAGTCTGTTCACCACCTATTTCATTGCTGCTAGAAACAATATAGTTTTGATATCACTAGAGTCTGAGCATACGCATTAAATGAGACATCTAATATCCTTCAAACACTAAAGAGAGGGGACTCACTTCTGAAGAGCTCTCTGGCTCTCATTTACACTACAATAAATCAGAATAACACAGCTGTTTGCATTTACCACAACAGAAAGCAAGCACAGCTTATCGCTAGATGATGATCTCTCAAAACAACAGTTGTGCATTAAACTCAAAACAGGACTTTTAAATTAGCCGAATGTATTTAAGAATTGATCGTTTACTCAACAGTTCGAGATTATGCTGGGAAAATGAATCGTACTTGTTTTGCCAGTCCCTTGACAGCTCTTTCTAGTAACATCAAAACACTTTAACAAAATGTTTGTTTCAAATGACCTAAGTGATGACAATGAGAGAAGAAGCACTTTTATAATTGCCCTCACAAACTGGAGGCTGTAACCCATGGCAACCCAAAGCTGTTATTATGTGAGCTGTCCGAACCACTGTCTCCCAGAACAGAGCTGGATACTACTAGACTACCTCCACCACAGCCCCTCAGAAGCAGCCTCATAACGCTGTGACACCATAAACAACGCTTTAAAGGGTTCGACAAGGGACTGGCTTTATGAGTCATTGAATTATTCACTCAACCAAGTTACTCTAAAACTGATTTTGTGTTGCTCTGAGATACTCTGCTTGATTCTGCTTTGACATTGTTTCAAATTTTCTAAAAGCTAGTATGCTAAATACCAACTAAAGTTCAGTGAACTTTAAATAAAAGTAATATCATACTGACTTATCCTGATGTTGTTCTACATATCATATCATATTCCTTCGTTTAGTCACTTGGCTGGAGTAAGATTTGTGTACGTATTTGTGGTTTAAGGATCCAGGAGTTTATTTTTAATATTGTCATAATACTGCAAATATTACCCAAATACTTCAGTGTAATATTGCGCAATCTATTAAATTCTTGATCAGACTTCATTTGAGGTCCAAAGCTATGTTACCAAGCCATTAACTATGACTTTTGCCTCAAAAAACTCCTAATCATTGATAATTAGCAAAGTATTTAGGGTATTGAGTATGATTAGGGATGTAGAATAGGATTATTAACAACATCCAATATGTTAATAACAGACATGCTAGTTTATAGTGAGAAATGGTCCCTTTACCAAATTCCTTAAAATGTTTCATGTAAAGACTGCAGTCTTTTTCACTACTGTGAATGATGTTACAGCCAGAGGTTGTTCATGCAGCAGCAAACATTTCCAACGAATTGACAATGACATTATGACCCGTCATTGATTCACTAGCTAAAGAGAAAATGTACCTTGCACTTGGCAGGAGTTAATTTTGGACCCAGCTTTGGAGGTTTAAACACTTGTGAAGAGTGAGGGAAAAAAAATCATTCAATAGACCAATACAATCTTTCCTTCGAAAACCATGTTTATAGCAACTGTGTTTTCCATCTAAAAATATATTCAAATTATAACCTATGATCTCAACGGCTATTGCAGAAATGTTAATTAATGCATTTATGACCTCTGAGTTAGATTATTGTAATGCTTTGTTCTGCATGCTTGATAAATAAACTTCAGCTGGTCCAAAACGCAGCAGCTAGAGTCGTTACTAGAAGCCCGGTTCTGTCAACACTGCACTGGCTCCCTATCAAACATCGGGTATATTTTAAAATCTTATTAATTACTTATGAATGGTTTAGCTCCTCAGTACTTGAGTGAGCTCTTGTCACATTGTGTTCTCAAAACTCTGGCTGTTTGCAAACTCTGGAACAGTCTCCCTAACACTGTTCGGGAAGCAGACACACTCTGTCAGTTTAAATCTATATTAAAGACACATCTTTTTAACCAAGCTTACACAAAACACACTAATACGCTTTTATTATTCAAATCCGTTAAAGGCTTGTTAGGCTGCATTAATTAGATCTACCGGAACTGGGAACACTCACTATATCAAACACACACACACACACACACAAAATAAGTCCTTTACAAAATCTCACATAGCTGTGATTAAAATTGAGTTAAAAACTGGGTTTAAAGTTAAGTGCTGGGCTTCCGGTCAGAGGACAACTGTTTTTCTCTATTCTGTCTGGATGGGGTCTCTGTCGCCTCTGGCTTGCTTTGTTGGGGACACTTAATCTCTAGCGATTATCGTTGAATTGATTACAGAGACCGTCTCTGCATTTAATAACAAATTGTTCAATCTCGTCATTATACATCACTATCACTGTATTCTTCTATTTTATACTGTTACGTAATTTGATGCAATCTTTCTGTGTTGTTAAAAGCGCTATATAAATAAAAATGATTGACTAGTTCAATCAATAAATGAATAGTTTTATTTTATTTCATGATGTCTTAATTTGTGTTGGCATGGGTTGGTAAATCAACCATGATAATATATAAAATACCAGCACTCTTGCTTTAAAATATTGAAATACTGACAATCTGCATTAATACTGCAAATCTTTGATTCTCATTTCAAAATAATAGGCTATTGCTGTTGGTTTCCTTTAAATACTTTCAATGCGCTTAAAATATGTGTTTAGCTTTATGTGTAGGAGAAAGTCTAGTGCGCTGAAATGAACATCACCTTGCGTCACAGTGACAGTTTGACCTTCTCTGGCCATAAACAATCCTAACAGAAGATGATCCACAGCACACCGATGCTCATTAATGACAGCTCTGTGGAGCACAGGTCACGGGAACACTCTGTGTGCTCTTTCTAACGGTGCACCATTAATTATTTACTCAAATCCTAGGTGCACTTCTACAAATAACATCTGTGCACAAAAGCTGTGTTCCAAAA
Source organism: Puntigrus tetrazona (assembly GCF_018831695.1). Lineage (NCBI taxonomy): Eukaryota > Metazoa > Chordata > Actinopteri > Cypriniformes > Cyprinidae > Puntigrus > Puntigrus tetrazona. The sequence continues at coordinate 738,418 of NC_056718.1, forward strand.
CTCCCCATCTATTTCAGTCACTTTTCAGCTCGTCTAGCATATGACCATTAGCAGAGGAAAGTACTGGAGCTGACTACAACAACAAATGAACAGAAGTACTGAAAAAAATATTGATCATTGGATTTCATCCATAGCAGACCCCAGAAAACCTTTTCACAGATCTCAAGATTCACACATGTGCATGCAAGGAAAATATGAACCTCCCGTTGCTCCGTACACGGTTATCAATAATGAGCACCTGTACAAGAAAGGTTATCTGAAATGGTCTGGTGGTTCTGGCTGAAGATAAAGCAGAGCTGATTGTTTTTCTTAAAAGGAGGAAAGCTTGATTTGATGCAGACTCTTGATTTTTCTCCCTTTGCTGCTCGTTTGAAGATTTCAGAAGATGCCAACTTATATGGACACTTCAAAATTGCCAAATAGCATTCTCGCATTGTTATAATTATGATCACAAGCTTTAATCGTTGCCTATTTAAGGATAGCGATTAATTTCACCTGTTTAACTGATTACATGACTTTAACTTCCCACGTGATGTATTAACTCCAGAGCTGTGTATGAGTACGTCATGGACATTACTTGCTGGAGGATGGGCTTCACCTGATGAGTTAAGAGCGTCTCAAGGTTTGTTTCCTCATCACTGATTTCTCCTTGACACCGTCACGTACTTTTTGAAACATGCATCTCTGTAAAGTTTCTTAAAAACAACGTTATGTGAAAAGCTCTTTACAAATGCATCTGAATTAAGAATTTGTTTCAAATGCTCCTTGCATGGCAGGCTAAAATGATTGGTTTTATTTCAGTTAAATGACTGTATCGTGTTACTTTGCTAATGTTATTTAATATTTTGTATATTTATGCAATAGTTACTTGAAAAAACAACTTCACATTTAAACCTTAAAAGAATTTGGCTCAAAAAGGCACCAAAGGGTTAATGACAATAAGAATCAATGAAGCCACTTGCTTTGTTTGTGGAGACTCATATTAGCAATGCTAATTTGAAAATGCATCTGATCTTAAAATGCATTTACTGGTGTTCTGTACGCTGCTGTACAGTCAGGCCATACGTGTGTCATTAAAGAAGCCAGATGTAGATGAAGGACAGTGATTCCAACAGCCCGAGAGCAACTGAATTTCCTCAATGCTCTTATACTCCTCAGAAAAAGCTAAAGAACAAGAAATGATACAGCTAAGACCGTTTTCTTCACAGTAACATGAATGTGTGTGTCAGATGGATGCACTCCTTTTGTTGGACATGAATACGGAGGACATACATAAGGCTACTGGGCACCCTCTTCTGTTCTGTCCGCATCCTTGGTTTCCATGGAGACAGGGCCAGATTCATCCTCTACCACAACCCCCACCTTTAGCTAGGCTTGATGAACACTGGATTAATTGCCAATTACCCACAGTGTTTTTTTATCCCCAACTGCATGAAATAATTATGCCTCATTTCCCTTCCATGAATTTTTATGGTTATGACGCATGTTAGACGACCCCTTACAGGGCAAAGGGAACAAATGCAGTCATTCCAGCAGAACAACCCCAGATTTATCAGCAGATTTCAGTGCAGTCAATTAACCACAACTAAAAACAGAAAGGGCCGCTGATCTCCCCGTCACGCTGAGACTTAGCTCTGCTGGGCTCCACGGTGGAAATCTCTTATCGTTATCAAGAACCAAAACAGAATTAACGAGAGCTGAAAGACTGCATTTGAATGCTTTTCATGCGAACGCATCCTGTCGTGGTGAGAGATGGATCAGGAAAGAGAAAGGACGTCTTCTGTGCCAGAGGCGCCTGAGTTCAGCTGCAGATATGGCATGTATCAGGATAGACGGAGTGATCTTGCTCACCTGGAAATGTCACACTGCATTCAGCCACACCAGCAGAAGATTGCCATCTAGCTCTTTATTTATTCCTGCTTTGTTTATTTGTTGAGTTGCACGCCTAGCTCCTTCGGCGAAACTGTCTCTTATTCGTTTTCCTGTATACCTGCATAGAGTTAATGCTGAATGTCAATAAAGTATGTCATATCTGCACCGTTTATTCACCAGGCGACTGGGAATAGCAATGTAAAGCTTTATGCAGTGTTTTCTAGCTTGCATTTGTCCAACAGGTAGAACCAAATAACTTACTTGTAGTGGTCTCCAAGAAGCTGTGGTTTTCAGTGAATATAGAACAGCTGTAAAAAAAAACCTAGATGTTCTATATTCACTGTTGTCTTACTAATTCTTACACCTAAATAACCAAAGCTCCATAATACTGTGCGCGTTAAAATGACCATGCCTTGCAATAATCCATAAAAAGGTTGAAATACACTGGGGCTTTATTATTATTAATTGTTCTGGAATAATAATCTTCTTTCGATATAACCAACAAAGCTGGCAGAAATGAAAGCTTTAACGCGAGTTCTACAGGAAGTACTCAATACTACGCAATTAGATCATCCTACACGAGGAATATAAGCTCCCTAGCCTCCCTCATCGGTGTTCACAGATACTGGCGCCATCGTTTGTCTTTTTGGCCGTCAGTCCATCAGTCTGCAGTTAGACTGGACTCTGATCACTATGAGACCGCCCAGCTACATTTAAAATAACGAACTTGAGCGCGCAAAAGACGACACGTGTGAACGGCTCCTTAATCGCTTGCCTTCAGCCATTGTTTCATTTGTACTGGAAAGGAGTAGGCATTACGACTTTCAGTCTCTCCTGCTGCATAAGCCATTTGCATTTAGGTCCTCTCTGTCCATTTCTGCTTGAGCTTTCCTAACAAGAATACAATGGAACACGTTCTTCTGCTTAAAACGTCAAAGTTCTTGATGCTCAATGGGTAAACATACTTTTATGTAACTTACTGCGATTTAGTCATGCGGCAATTCTACTCTTCTAAACTGGCATTTGGGAGCATTATGTAGTCTATATTCTTTGAGAACCTGTACTTAAGACCCTTTTATGGCTTGGCACATTTTACATGTTGCCATAAAGCGAAATGGTCTCATTTAGCCTTACCCTCGTTTACCTTTAGAGGTTTCTCATCTGATGATTTTAATAGATGACGCAGATGGTGATATGGCAAGTTGGTTTGATCACTGAGGACGAAGTGGTCAACCGTAGAGGTGTTTACGAGCTGCTGATCAATACAGTTCCTTCAGTTAAACATCGCAAAGCTAAAACGTTATTTTTTAAACGATATATAATATTTAGGCATGGACAAACATCTGCTTATGTCTCGTCTGAATACTCAGACCAGGCTGGTTTGCAGCACAGCGTGAGTTTGCCCGTAGAAAACATCTTTAAATCGTGTAATTCCATGAACATGTGTTGTGCCCATTTTCAACCTGCTGAAAAATGATCAGCCCTCATTGAATGTAAAGTACATTACAACGGCTTCAAACACAGCTCAATCAATCAAAACCCAGGACCTGAACTATCCGCTTTATAATGGACATTTACACAGAATACTCATGTTCACATTTTAGATAGCTTTGGAAAAACATTCTAAAGAATAAACTCTAGATGTAATGGTGTATAGAGACACATCTGGACCTTTTTGACATGATTAAGGATTTGATAGGCCACCATTGAAAGTAATTTTGAGAATGTCACACATATTTTAGCATTTAACTAATGCATTATCATAGATTGTTCACCAACATCAATATACAGTAGATGTCACCTGCACTGATCAATAACATACAAATGTTAGACAGCCACAGAATATCTATCTACACTTGACTTTAAACTGCATGTCTCTGAGAATAGAGTTTAAAGGACATGCATGTGACAGAACTTGTATGGTGTACCTGACCTTTGCTGGCCCTGCCATCTGCTTAAATTACCATTATGCCAACGATATGTGAACGTTATAGACATTTCAGACTATGGTGTTTAAAGGTTGAGGACAGACATTTATAAGAGAGACTATACTGTCCTGTCTTTAGGTCATCCCTGGTGTTTTTGTTTTGTTTTCTCGCTTCCTGTTTTTCCTTTTTTGGTCATGTTCCTGTTCTTGTTTAGTTCATTGATTAATTGTTCCCAATCACGTTCCCCAGGTGTTTTGAGTTCTCCGTCGTCACGTCTTGCATATAGTGTGTTCTGCCGTGTGTTTTAGTGTCCGTTATTGTCATGTTTCATTTCATGCTCTGAAGATTATTAAAGCTCGATGTTATTTGGAATACAGCTCGACGGGAGAAACATATACTATTCATTCAATAATTTAGTAAATATTTTTTTAGAGACCAAGGAGTGAAGATCTTGCTCATTAGCATTGTTCAAATACATTTTTAGATATTATTTATATGATTCCAGTGCTATAAAATCCCTCTCTTACCTCTTTATTATAAAAAACAAACTTGCAATTACTCCAGAACGTGATATTGAGTAATTAACTGGAAGCATTTGTCTAATTGACTAAATTCATTAGGACTGGAGTTGTTTTTCTCCCTGTCTTTCCCCATGAGGTGTTTTAATAAAGCAGGGAGGACGGCAGGAAAATACAGACTCATTATATTGTTGCAGTTTTCCTACTAAACAGCTGCTAAAAAAAAAGAAGCTATTAAGTGACGCGATCACATGTTTTTTCATGCTGGTGAATACTGGACTCTGACTGGAATACTGTAAACACTGGCGTAAAAAAAAATCACTAATAACAATATATATTATAATATTAAATGGTAAAATACCTTACAGTTAAATATGTAGTATATCTCTTTTATCTGACTTTATTACCACTAATGGCTTAAAGTGTTTCACTCATACAGCCTGTATCTTTAGTTTGCTATCCCTTTTTCTTAACCTTGTGAAGACTAGCTAGTCTTCATGAATTTATTTGATGGGCCATTAAGGAGACAGTAAATGAAATATTTATTGACTGCAGAGAGGGAATACCATTTTATTGCTGTCAAGCATCTAAAACGTAGGACACCTGACGGCACCGATGTGACATGAGAGAAACGAGATGACCGAGACTTTCAGGGACTCCACTACCCCTGCTGGTAGATGCTGGAACTGCACCCTTATGGGGACAAGTCTGATCTGAATCTGATCTGTCGGCTGAAGAGGCACAAGCTGTTTTTATGATCACTCAAAATAAATCAAGCAGATTCTGCAATGTATAGGGTATGTAAACCTGGACTGTACTGTACTAGTTGGAGGTATTTGATATAGGAGGAGCAATCCCTGCACTGTTGCTGCTTTTTCCCAGTGCGTCTTCACACAGCCTGTGCATTTCCTGAAGGAAATTGAAAGCTGTGCGTAGCTGCGTGTTTTCCACTGTAACGGCCAATGAAAGCCTTACTCTGTAGATGAACGTTGGGCCACAGGCTCACTGCACCCACACAAACAAACCTGTTTCTCACTCATGTGTTTTATGTGTATATATATATTGTCATGATTCCTTACTTATAACGATACAAAAAGCCTGTGTGAATGTTTCATTGTGTGAGAGTTCTAAGTAACATCAGACAGTTCTAGGTTAATGAGATATGCATTTGTCCTCCAAAACCCTCTTACTGTAACCTCTAAACAAATATTTGGTGAAGAGCCGTCATCATAATAAATAATGCTGTGATCCTGTCCAACGCTGTTTCCATGACAACTCTTTCCAACAACATCCCCACTATGGAGATATTTCAGTCTGGTTTAATGCTCCATGAGAAGGTTAACAGTGGTATGCATTTAATATTCAGTATACTGTAAAAACCCTCAAATGTAACAACTAGCATATCCCTCTACATCATCTCTAACAGGTACATTTGCAAAACTGTTTGTTTTGTTCTTTTTAACAGTTACTATACTGTAAAATATAGCCAGAAAAGTAATTTTGTTCAATAAATTACTGTAAAAAAACTGTGTGTCTCAGCTAGACCTTTCCCCCAGATGATTTTATATCATATTGCTGTATTTACATTTATAGTGTGTTTTAATGTTTCAATCCCAATGATGAGAGAGTGAGATGATGTACGTCTACATTTTAAAATCCTCATCAATAACATAGGTACGCCTACATCATAACTAAAGCAGCACATGTAGATACGTTGGTTACACCTGGACACCAGTTGGTTTGATCAATTGCAATAAATAGTGTGAACAGTCTTCCTGAGAAGATCTGATTTGAGAAAATATTATTTTTATATTATTTAATAATGATAGGTGAGGCTTATATTCACACGTAGCAGCTTGAAAAATGCTTTCCAGACTTCCTAATTATTAACATTTTTTACATTTTTTGTTCTAGTTTGAAATAAACAGAGAGCATTCATCTTTTGATAATAGTAATAGTTTCCACAAAATACCCAATTGTTCACTTTAAGACATTTATTGTCACATATTCAGACTCTTTTGTTGTTGTTTTTGCGTGTCATGTGCTCTGTGTGCCCTACCTTCTGTCTTCCCTTAATTGTCTTATTGTGTTCAGGTGTTTCATTTACTTTGTGTATTTAATTCCGGTTGGTTTCAGTTCAGTTTGTCCGATCTACTTGTTTATACGTGTGGTTATGTTCTGTCTGCCTGCTTGCCAGTAGTGGTATTATTTGTCTATTTGTAGAAGATTAAAACTATTGAGATTTATTTGTTCGTTGAATGCTCCTTTCTTGAACCACACCGTGAAAATTACTCTTATGATCAGTAATTAATTAATTGATTATTCTTTATTAATTGGTCATAGTTCACAAGTAGTTCTCAATGAGGATATTTTTATTTAATAATTATCAAATATGTAATAAGGAATTACATTCATAAAAGATCTAAGACTTTTTCTATGTACACAAAAGTCCTATTTCTCTCAATTATTGTTCACAAAATTGTCTAAATCTGTCTAAATCACTTCTCCATTGCTGCGATAATCTATCCACCTCACAGGTGTGGTATATCAAGATGCTGATTAGACAGCATGATTATTCCACAGGTGTGCCTTAGGCTGGCCACAATAAAAGGCCACTCTAAAATATGCATGCAGCTGGCATGCTGAGTGAAAGAATGTCCACCAGAGCTGTTGCCTGTGCATTGAATAAAACGCAATAAAAGGCCATTTGAAAATGTGCAGTTTTGGGGTCTAAAAGGGTCTAAAAACCAATCAGTATCTGGTGTCACCACCATTTGCCTCACACAGTGCCAAAAGAGAAGTAAAAACAAATAACAAGGACTTCAGGAGGAGACAAGGCCAAAATAACAAATATAAGGAAACTAACTTTATAACCCAGCTGACTAAACTAAAAAGAAATGAAAGACTAAAAGAAAAGAAAACAAAATATAACAACAAAATCCCTAATCCTAACCCGGAGAGGAAAAGTATTTAAAAATAGAAATGGCGCCCACCTCCCTACTTAACCCAAAAACAAAAAATCTATTAAAACAGAGTATTATAATACACAAATTAAATGAACAAGTCTCCATAATAGATGTAGTCAATGAGACAAATGACAGAAAACATGACTTGAACAGTCTTAACACAATTGTGAGCAAGATACACCATATCACTAAACTAGGAATTATATGGACAAGTCCGCAGCAAAGACAAAGGAGAACTTTTGCAGCAAAGAATGCTTCCATGCACTCTGGAGTCCTTCCTGGAGGTCCTTAAAAGATCAATGAAAAAACTCTGTGGATGTACATGTCCGGTGCTCACACTGGACATATACAATTAAGCTTCTGCTGGCCTAGCTCCTGACTGCCTGTGGTGTGACTGTGGGGACCTTAGGACTGTAACCCGCTCACGGGTACAGGAATGCCTTGGCCATGCAAGGCGCAAACTCTAGAAACAAAGGGGCCACTAAGAGGGCCTGAAGGTCACCTACTCTACTCAGAGAACACAGTGCTAGCAACCGTGTGGTTTTTATCATCAGAAGACGATCAAAGATCTCCTCTATGGGCTCAAATGGTGGCCCACAAAGGGCCTCTAACACCACAAGCAGATCCCATGTTGGAACCCAGGATCGCACTGGAGGCCTCAACCTCAGTGCATCACGAAGGAAATTGGGGTCTCTACCAACTGTATGTCCACCAAGAGAGGCATGGTACGCCAAGATCACGGCCACATAAACCTTCAGGGAGGAGTGGGTGACCCCTGTAGTGAACCTAGCCTGCAGGAACCCCAGCACTGTACCGACTGGGCAGCTAACTGGGTCAAACTGGCAGTCTCTACAGGAGTTCTGGATTGGAGAATGGACAACCTCAGTTGAAAGACCCCTCAGGGGCCACACCCACAGTTTCCACAGCTCCGGGCAAGCGTGTACTATGGTGACACCTGCCGTTGAGAGGAGGTCCCTCCTGACTAGAATCTCCCATGGAGAGCCATCTAGGAGGACCCTCAGGTCCGAGAACCATACTCGGCTCAGCTAGAATGGCACTACAAGGAGTACACTGACCATGTCTTGGTGCACACTATCCAGAACTCCAGGAAGCAGAGTGATCAGGGAAAAGGCATACAAACAAAGCCTTTGCCATGTCTGTACCAGAGGAGCTGGATGAGCTAGAGAGAACCAGAGGGGACATTGCAGGTTCTCTTGAGTTGATTTGAGACACTACCTGTTTGACAGTGAGCATCCTGAACTTTCAGGCGGTTCAGGAGCCTGAGATCTAAAATGGACCTCAGCCCCCATCCTTCTTTGGAACTATGAAGTAGCGACTGTAGAACTCAAACTCTCTTTCATGAAGAGGGACCATCTCGATGGCCTCCTTCAGGAGAGTATCTGCTTCCTGTTCCATCACCAGAGCCTGCTCTGTGCCCACGAGTGTGGGCAAAATGCCTGCAAATCGCGGCGGAGGCAATCCGAACTGGATTCTGCAGCCTCTTTCTACAGTGTACAGGAATAATTGAAATATAAATTTTAATTTAATGAATATGCATTTATGGTTAGATTAAATTGCATGATCCACCTGAGGATTCATACTTTTATCTGTGCCTGAATACACCCAGTGTAATCTTCCAAAGTTCCATATCCATCTATTGATTTTAATTAAAATCTAATTCTCAAGGTATTCACGTTATGCACTATAACAATAAATGAAAGGGTGCAGACATTAAGTAAAAAAGTAAAACCTAGAGAAAGGTGTCAGAATAGAGCGATGTAAGGGCATTAAGCTTTAAATGTGATCTCTTTTAGAAACAAAGTAATGAACCCCTCAGGGATAAATATACTTCAGAAACACCCAAAAAAGCCACACACACAGAGATCAGATTTTTCCTATATCCCTAACTTTTCCCTCAATTAAGACAATACTGTTTAGATGGTCATCAATGTTATTTACATTTTGTAATATTGTAATCAAGAATATTGAAACATGCCTTTTAAAAATATAATTTTGCATGTCTCTGGGGCCATACTGCTGCCACTCTTTTATTTAGAAAAAGTTTTTTTTCTTTAAGCTTTAAGCTTTAGGTTTAAGCATTTAATAATGACCATGCATAGGTAATACACATTAACTTGGATATGTGGATATGCACTGTAGTGTGACTTTGTCAGAGAACTGTGGATGAGACGAGTGATTCAATCAACTGCTGGGTTTTTATTGAAACAAAATAGACTGCGAGTAAGAGAAATAGAAAAAAACAAACATGATGAATGTTGATGTTAGCAACTGATAGTCTTGTCTGTGGGTGATTTGTGAAAGGAGAGATTACACTGGAGTACCAGACAGCACAAGTAAGGGAAATCCAACAGGTAAGTGACAGATAAATCAGTGGGGAAAAAAGCCTGTGGACTAGCTAGAAACCACAGATTAACCAGTGGCAGAGGAGTCAACGGGAGTGCAAGGAGGATTCAGATCCAGGGGGATGAGATAAAGACCCAGGCAGTGCAAGGAGCAAAAACATTACAAAACAAGATACCTAACACATAGATAGTATTGTTGTCTGAAATCAGCTTATAACATTGTGGCAAGGTCAGTGAGCTGAGAAAAACTGGTGCATGCAAAATCAGAACCAATTTCTAGTTTTTGTAAAGTTTAGGCTTACAAGCAGTTCACTTATCACTACATCTGATTTTAGGCATTACTCGTGAGAAAGGTTTTGTTTAGGTGTAGAGATATGGTCAAGACAACTCCATTTGAACTATTCTCTGTTCTGTGTCCTTCTGTAACATATATGTATGCGGAGGTCTTTTTGTCAGGTGCTGTTGCTATGGTAAATCATAATTCCAGAGCTCCACTAATCATGGATTTTCATCATGGTGCAGGCACTAAACTCAACCTGCTGGCGATGGATTGAACTAACACAATTAAAAAGGCTGTTCTGACACTGAAAACTCAAGAGATTCCCATCTCAGGGTCAGGCAACTCAGAGTTAAAGTTGTTTAAACCTCTTTATTAAAATGAGACCCAGGTAATAAGCTCTTTTCAGTATAAATAAAGGTCTGACTCATCGTGGTAATAGCAAAATATTTTAAACACAAAATGTGCATATCTTGCATAGTACTAATTTCATCACATAGAAGAATTAAGGGTGGACAGTATGCACACTTGGCCACATGCCTGCTTTTCAGGTTTGAAGACACACCTGTTTTACACACATCACGTTACTTCAGAGAAAGAGAAACTGAAGTGTGATTCAGCTGTTGTGTGTTTGTGTCTCTGTATTCAAGCAGCAAAATGGCAGAAGCCAGATTTTCTCGGGATGGGTTCGCTTGTTCAGAATGCCTGGAACTCCTGAAGGATCCAGTCACCATCCAGTGTGGACACAGTTACTGTAAGAGCTGTATTACAGACTGCTGGAACGAGGAGAATGAGAAGAGAGTCTACAGCTGTCCTCAGTGCAATCCTTTAGCGAAAAACACCACGCTGACTGAAGTAGTGGAGAAACTAAAGACGACAACTTACAACTGACTGTTATGCTCCAGCTGGAGATGTTCAGTGTGACGTCTGTACTGGAAGAAAATACAGAGCTGTTAAGTCCTGTCTGAAGTGTCTAAAGTCTTATTGTCAGAATCACCTCGAACAACATGAGAGTTGGTTTAAAGGAAAGAGACACTAACTGACTCAAGCCATTGGACGACTGCAGGAGCTCATCTGCCAGAAACATGAGAAGATCCTTGAGGGTTTCTGTTGCACTGATCAGAAATGTATATGTGTCTTGTGTATGGACGAACATAAAAACCATGACACTGCATCAGCTGCAGAACAGAGAACAGAGAAACAGTTATTTAAAAACCAGGCACTCTGTCATTTTATATTTCATTTTGGATTTTGTTCTGTGTAGATTCATTAATATTTGTATGTCAGTCTGAAACCCCTTCTCCTTTAAATCAGATTTCACGATAATCAAGGTAGTTAATAGAGTCGTCGTGATTTTGCCAAGTGACTTTGCTAATTTTGCCCCCATGACATCTTTATCTTCCTCCTCCTGAGTGTCCATCCTCTGCCCCAAACCTCCACCTTCATCCTGCCATCTCTTCCCCAATCCCCTGTCAACATCCCACATCCCCTCTTAAGTACCCCTTCATCGCTACCTTTTATTCCACAGCATGAGGCCACGCCTTCAGGAAGGGGGGAAATGTCACACCCATTGGACTCTTGTTTTGTCATCTGCTCCCTTCCTGTGTGCCCATATTTGGTTCTGTTCCTGTTGTCGTTGGTTTATTAGTCTATTATCAGTTAACCTTCTGCACCTGTATGTCTCTCGCTAACTACCCTACTTTTCTTGTTAATTATAAAGCTCTTCTGACTGTTTCCCCATGTATTTTCACAGAATGCAATAAAGACGACTGAAGCCAATCGATTTTATTAGTGAATGTTCTTGGTAAAAATAAAATTGTAACAGAAGAGTGCCTCTGCCACTTCCTCTTCAGGCCATCAGGGAGAGATCCACTGACTATGTTTGCCATGAACCACGTCTCTGTGGCTCTTTCCGACACCCTCCCCTCAGTACTAGCCATCACGAACTGCATTTCCCATCATGCCCCATACCTAGGGCTGATTACCTGCCCAGGTGTAGCTCTTTATATCCAGTATATAAATGGTGCTCAGACTCACTCTCAGTGCAAAGTCTTATCCTTGCCCTGGCTGGTGATGCTCAGTGGTCTTTAGCTGCTGTTGATTACCTGTATTGATCTTGGACTGTTTATTGTTTCTCTGATTGTTTGCTGCCTGCTTCTTGACCCTTTGCCTGGATTCCTTGACTTTGATCACTCGCTGCCTGCCTCGACTCAAGCCTGGTGCTGTTTACGATTCTGCCTCTGTCTTCAATATCTCTGACTTTCTGCCTGTTAGACCATTCTCAATAAAGAGCTTGCAAATGGATCAGAACGTCTATGACTCTTCTTCACAATGTTCACAACGAGCCTGCTCCTATTATCTGCAAGTTTTGTGCTCTGTTCTGTGAACAGATTGCGTTACTTCCAATAAAGCTGCAAATGGATCCCAGCCTCAGTGACAATTCATTACAAAAATGATGCTGCAATCTTACTTAAATAATTTTAACCCCCTGTAATTTTGACTCTTAATCTAAGGTTCATTGCCATTGAGGTTAAAAACTTTCCACCCTTTCCTTGTCTCATGCAAATCTGTTCCCAAAAGGTGTAAGCTCTCTGCCTAGAGTTTGACTGGTGTAAATTCCAACAGTTGTCAGGTATATGCATCTTAACTTTCAGATTTATAATTGAAAATTTGATGTTTTAAATTAATTATCTTTCAGTTTAATGTAGTAGTGATCATGAGGTACATAGCAAATTAGCTCAAAAGGAAAATCTCTATAAATTTTTACAAACAATTAAAATGAGCCTCCAGAAGTAACTGTAGCAGAATTAATATTACAACCAATTAGCCTAATCTGTTCATCCATTGAATGTTCAATGTAAGAATTGTGTGTGAAGAAATGTACAGCTGAGTATCATCAGCATAGCAGTGAAAGCTAACACCATGTCTCCTGATGATAACGCAGCAGCTAGAACTAGGAAGTATGATCATATTAGCCCGGTTCTGTCAACACTGCACTGGCTCCCTATCAAACATCGGATAGATTTTAAAATCTTATTAATCACCTATAAAGCTTTGAATGGTTTAGCTCTTCAATATTTGAGAGAGCTCTTATCACATTATAGTCCTGCCCGTCTGCTGAGTTCTGAAAACTCTGGCTGTTTGATAATACCTAGAATATCAAAATCAACTGCGGGCGGCAGATCCTTTTCCTGTTTAGCACCCAAACTCTGGAACAATCTCCCTAACTCTGTTCAGGAGGCAAACACACTCTGTCAGTTTAAATCTAGATTAAAGGTCTGAATCTAGACATCTGGTCAGAGGAGAACTGGCCGCAAACCGAGTCTGGTTTCTCTCAAGGTTTTTTTTTCTCCATTCTGTATGGATGGGGTTTTGGTTCCTCTGGCTTGCTTTGTTGGGGACACTTAACTTCTAGTGATTATCAGAGACCATCTCTGAATTTAATAAATTCTTCATTCTCGTCATTATACATCACTGTATTCATGTATTTTATACTGTTCAGTGCTTTGATGCAATCTGTGTTGTTAAAAGTGCTATATAAATAAAAATGATTTGATTTGAAATGTTATATTCATGGCCACAAAAAAGACCTTTTTATATAAATGCCTTAGATCACCATGTCTTTAGGACATTTCCAGTCACATGTTTTCCACACAAAGCATTCTTTAACAACACTTTAGCAGCATGTTCTCCCTGGAACTCTTCCATTAAATACTTGTGTGTATCCTGCATGGTTTTAGACGTGGTTTTATATTCATTTCAAGTAAAATACTGTTAAAATCAGATACTCTAAACACATTATATTGGAAATGGTGACATTTAACTTGTAATGAAGTAATTTCTGCTGTAATCTGTACCTTTCCTCAAGCATAGTTTCAGGTATTTTGCGCACAGAAAAAAAACAGAAAATACAGGAAACCTTTAGCCATCGTTCGATATGGTCATTGGGCCAGTTAGGTGGACTTCACAACATGATGATTTTATGACAGTAGTTTTCTCCTTCCACCTTCATGCACACTCTACATGCAGTGTTTCCACTTCATGGGCTCTGTTTAGAAGTACAGCCTTGGGTGATGTGGTCCGCTTTGTCCACGTTTACATGATTGTACAGGGTAAATATGGCAGCTAGTACATTGTTTTCTGAGTCTGTGCTAGAATGCTTATAACAGAAGACAGCTGCCATGACAGCATCTGGTAGACCTTTTATTTAGTTGGGTATGCATGTTCTCATCTGTTCAATACTCTTGATTATTTTCACATAGATATATGTTAGTGTACAAATTCATTTAATAAAGATATGCACCTTCTCTTCCCAACGTGTCTTACAGTCCACATATGTATGCAGCAGCTAGAACTAGGAAGTCTCCTCCGCACTGTCGTTAGAAGACGCGTTCATTTAGAGGAAGTGACTCTTTGTTCTCTGTGGTTTTTGTCTTAGCATTTGTTCTAGTCAGGCCGACACCAGAGGGAGGACCAGGGGGGCTTTTACATCCCTGTGCCCCCCATCCGGACCGAACAGGGTGGCTGGAATTTAGTTTAGCATGTCTAACTTAGCTAAACTTGTAACTCATAGTGTAAAACAGTCTTATTGCTTTTAGATGGGGAAAGCTGACCATAATTCCTGGTCTAAGATCTGTTCATAATACAGTTTTTCTCAATTGCTTAAACACATTTCTTGAAACTATGCCTCGTATTCTCAAAACAGTAAACACAAATCCATAACGTCTCACCCAATTTCCCAAACATCCTATTTTCAGGTCAAAATGAAGCTCTACACTCAAAACCATTTACTCTTGCTGAAAAATCAAAATTTGCCTTCAGACATCACACACAAGGCCTCAAAAACACTCACACTACAACATAGTCTTACACACTGGTGCAATAAATTAAAAACAATATTTCCAAAACTGGCAAGTTATGTTGCTTGTGGTTCTTCCTCAAAAACATTTTCACATGATGAACAAAAAGACGCAACCAATGTACACTGGCAAATTTTTATTCATGTACTATACAGTACAACACATACACAAAAATTATTCCACCTCAGCATCCTGTCTTTGGTCTGGGTCAGGCCAGAGAATCTCATCTACGTCACAGGCTATATTGGCCCCTAGCCAGGCAGCGGGGTAAATCCTCTTGCATGCCTGATCCACCCCTGGCATGCATCTACTGTTATGTCTAGGCAGGCTTCTTCCATGGCCTGGAGGAGGTGAACACGGACATAAGGCTCTCTGTCATACACTTTCCACCGCCATGCCGAAAAAAACTCCTCTATCGGGTTTAGAAAGGGAGAGTATGCAGGCAGAAAGATGTTAGAAAACCTTGGGTTATTGGTAAACCAGTCACAAACCAGAACAGCATGATGGAAGCTGACATTATCCCAAACAACAACGTAGTGAGGCTGCTCTGGCTGTGCTGGTTCCCTGTAGTCCAGCTGGAACATATGCTCTCTTAGACCATCAAGGAAAGCAAGGAGGAGCATAGTATTATAGGGTCCTAGAATGGCATGGCGGTGGAGTACCCCTCGTTGGCTGATGGCTGCGCACATAGTGACATTCCCTCCACGCTGACCAGGGACATTTACAATAGCCCGATGACCAATTCTGTTCCTCCCTCTTCTCCTCCTTTTGGTCAGGTTAAAACCTGCCTCATCCACAAAGATAATTTCATGGGGAACAGGCCGTCCTTCAATCTCAAACATTCTCTGCAAAACACAAAACACAGTAGAGTAAATCACTACCCTGAACCACAGTTCAAGAGGGCACAAATGGCAGCATAAACTGCTATGCTGTGATGGAACACAATACTTCATACAAAATCAAAACTCATACCTGAACATATTCCACTCGTTGGTTTTTCACTCTGTCAGAGTTTCGTTCGAAAGGGACGCAGTACACCCGTTTCATCCGGAATTGGTTCTTTCGGAGGATGCGATCAATTGTGGAGAGGCTGATGGCATTTATCCCTCGAAAATGATGATCATCCTCAATCACTCTCCTTTGAATCTCTCGCAGGCGGATTACATTATTGGCAATTACCATGTTCACAAGCTCCCTCTCTTGCTCCTCTGACAAAAGCCTTAGCCTGCCTCCACCAGGTGGTCGTCTCTGTGTCCTGCAAAAATAGAAGCACTTATTACTGTAACTGTCCCACATCCTTTTTACAGGAAAAAAATGGAAACATACAGAAACTCTGTATGCAAGGCAATTTGATGCATTTCTTTATTACAGTAGCATAGTACAACAGTGTATGTGTTGTCACAGCATGAGTTCAGCACTCAAAAGTTACTGTACAGAGCAGTCTTACTGCAACAACATCTACCTGTTTTCCTCCCTGAAGGTTCTGATGATGGAGGCAACAGTGAAGCGACTCAAATTTGGCTGTACTCGTTGCCCAGCCTCCCTCATAGTCATACCATGGACAAGAACATGGTCAACTATAGTGGCTCGAATTTCATCCGAGACTAAGTTAACATTATTGAATGCTAGTGCTTTCTAAATGACCACATGGTGTAAGCACTGAGAAATGTAGGGATTTGTGTGTAGAGTTTTGCAGTAACAGTTCACCAAATATAACTCATGTGTCAAAGCAGGGAATAGTGTTTATAGTTTAGGGAAATGGGTGTGCTTTTTCAAAAATGGCGTTATAGTTTTGAAATTTTAGTTCAAAAGACTGGTTATAGTGTTTTAGCAATTGAGAAAAACTGTAATAGGATAAAGAAATGGATTTGGCAAAAAATCCAATGTATCTGCTTCTTTGCTTTGGAAACATCAGATAATTTTACAATGCATTTTTGCAAAGGAAGCAAGGTAGCCAATCACAGACAAGTTTGTTGATTTCTAAAACGCACTCTGTCAGTCAAAGATCTTGGAATCAATGCACTTTATTTTTGTGCAGAGCTGAGTTCTGTTATGCTAGTAACTTTATCAAAAAGTTTCATTGTGCCGTCACATTTCTGTCACACAGATCATGATGAATGAGCGACATTTGCATACTGTATACGATAATATTTTCAGAATTTAAAAAAAAAAAGTGTTTTTCATGTTTGACAAGCAGTTAATATGACACAGAAATAGCTAACTATATCATTCATCTTTATAAAGATAATTTGAGAAGCATAAAGTGATGTGATTCTGCAAAAACACTGGATTTAGGTAGAGAAAAATTGACTAATTATTTGTATTGGCTGCTATGTTAAATCATGCATCTGCTTGCTCTTCTGATTACTTTAAGTGTTCTTGTGGACATATATGCTATAATAACAAATACCTTCGTCATCACTGATATTGGCCCCCTTGATCTGATCAAAAAAGGCTGTGAAAATTAATCTGCATTGTTAATCCTTTTGATCTTTTATTTAAAAAATTGACAAATCTAACCTTTCATTGGAATTTAAAATGGGTGAAAATTATCATTATGAAATAACTGTTTTTCTCAAATAAACATTGGGCACAGTTATTGGCACTCCTAGAAATTCTTGTATAGTGTATTTCTACTCATAGTTACAATTTTGTGCACTCCAAAGGTAATTATGAACATGAAATTATCCAGTCATTGCTTTCTGTTTCACAGAAATATAGGAGGGGGAAAAATCATCCGTCACAATGAGGAAAAAAAACTTCTGATTATGTGCAGCAAAAGATAATTGAGCTTCACAGATTGGTGTTGTGGCTTTAAGAAAAGAGCTAGATCATTTCCATCATCTGGACAATATTTAAGAATTTCCAATCAACATAAAATGTTATGGAAGAGGACGTGTGTCTCCATCGTCCTAATGCACGGTGAGTGGATAAAGACTCTCCAATGACCACAGCTGGAGAACTCGGGGTCAGACAGCATCTACGTCACCACACGCTGTTTGGGAAGATTCTCCTCGCTCATCCAAATATAAACTCCAGACACGACTGGAACTTCAAATGGGACTGGCTTCTACGGTCAGATTAAACTAAAAAGAGCTTTTTAGCAACAAACACGGATAAAAATGACCCCATGTGTACAATGAAATATACTTTATGGAGTTATATTTCTGCTGGAGGTCCTGAACATCTTGTTTAGACACATGACATCCTGAATTCTATCCAGTACAAACTGATAATAAATCAATAAGCTACTGACTCTATTAGAAATCTTATAATGGGCCATGTTTGGACCTTCCGGTACAATAATCCAAACACAAACCTCAAAAACAGTACAAAACCAAGCTCCTGCTGGCCTTTCCAGCCGTCTGACCTGAACCCTGTAGAAAATGATTGAGGTGAACCGAAGAGAAGATTTATTACTCAATAAAATACCTACACATAGATCCTCTCTATTTTCCCCACATTCTCCACAATGTTTTTACCTCATTTATAAAATGTTGCTAAGAAACCATCTCTAAGTGTAGAGCTGATGAGCTGTGATTTCTGTTTTCTGTAGAATTACCCACCTCCTGAATCTAAAGACATAAATGATGATCCCTTCGGTTCTCTCTTCTCTTTTGATGACCTGAGAAAATCTGTCCATCAGCTGAGAGGCAAACTAGAAGGTTTTTGCAAAAAAGAACATCACATTATAAATGGATACAGGGGTAGTTATGTTGGGTAATACAGAATAGAGGGATAGTTTTGTAATAATACATTTATTACACTAATACATTAATTTGTGTGTGTGCTTGCTTATGTGTGTATATATAATGACATGGGTATTACATTAAGGATTTATGACACAAATCGTACTGGAAATGTCATTAGAACACCTCTCCATAAAACATCTCAGTTAGAATGCAGTCTTATTTACTTTATGTGAAGGCTTGTGTCAGTCAGAACAGAAGTATTAAATTGTACTTGTTCAAATGTACAATGTTTATTACACTGATTTTAACAACTCACCGTATATTCTGCACTCTGCTCCAAACGTTACACCAAAAAAGGTAAAGCAAAGATTTTCATGTAAACACAATAAACCTCACAGTGAAGGTAAAGGTACCTTCTAGCTTACAGTAAAAAAAGAGGTAGGTAATATATATATGTATTGTTTATTTGCCTCTGCAGGGCCCAGTATACAGGATGAATCGTCTTCCTCCACAGCAGCATAT
This sequence comes from Puntigrus tetrazona, assembly GCF_018831695.1. Taxonomy (NCBI): domain Eukaryota; kingdom Metazoa; phylum Chordata; class Actinopteri; order Cypriniformes; family Cyprinidae; genus Puntigrus; species Puntigrus tetrazona. The sequence goes on from NC_056718.1 coordinate 757,415, forward strand.
GTATGCCTGCCAACAATCAACACACACACCAGCTCTCCAGTCAACAACTGCAAGCATATTTCCTCAAGAGCAGGTCTTCGGTCCTCCCATCCGCTTTAAATCACCAGCTACATCCTTACTTTCCCCACACCGTGAGGAGTATTACGGTCACAATGTTCCTCAGCCCATAGTCAATCCAACATTGACAGAGCCTGAACATATCACTAAGCCATGTGATGTTCCATCCACAGAACTGTCCAAGAACACTAAAAGCAAAGCAGAGGTGCTGTCAGAACCAAAACTTCAGACCCAAGACCAGCTGCCTAGCCAGAGCGGAGCCGTTACCTTAGGAAGTAAAAATACAGCATTATTTCTGTTCACTGATGGTGCTCAGATGAGTATTTTTGGCAACAATGACCAAAGATTTAGCTTCGGAAGCAGAACCAAGCCAATATCAGGGAATTCAGAGGCTTGGGAAAAGAAAAGTGGGCAAAGTGACAATGATAGCACACGCATTGGAAAGGATGAGGACGGGCCTCATTTTGAGCCCATCGTCCCTCGACCTGATAAAGTGAATGTGAAAACTGGTGAGGAGGAGGAAGAGGAGTTGTTCTGAAGAAGAGCAAAACTTTTAGATACTAAAAAATGGAAAGAGAGGGGCATTGGTAGTATCAAAATCCTGAAACGCAAAATCTCCGGAAAGGTTCATCTGTTGATGAAGAGCGATCAGGTTCTGAAAATCTTTGCTAAACACAATATCTTTGCCAACATGGCCCTCAAACCATATGCTGGATCTGACAGATCCTGGGTGTGGCGTGCTATGGATTATGTAGATGGCATACGGAAGATTGAGCAGTTGGCCATTTGTTTTAAAACGGCATACGAGGCAATGCTGTTTAAACTTAAATTTGAGGTGGCTCAAAAGTCTGTTTTCCAAGAAGGAGGGTGAAGGGGTCTGTCAGGTGTGCGGTGTAAGAAACGTCTGCAGTGTGTGTGGTCTGCACAGCGCAGGTCAACACTGATGTCAGCTCAAAGGGCTTCACGTTCGGATCACAAATACCAGATTCTTTTAAGTTTGGATTAAAGGATGCTGTGGTGACATCTGCTGGCTTTGGAGCTCAGGCTGAGAGGAAAACAGTTCAGGCTGATGCACCACAACAAGAGAAAGTAACAACATCATCAGTCCCATTTGGCACTGGATTCGGTTCTCAGTGTGCCGAGAAAAAGTGTCAGTGGGCCTGTGAGTCCTGCTTAGTGTGGAATGATGCCTCAGAAACTGAATGTGTTTCTTGCAAAGCCCCTTGCAGCACTCTGAAATCTAATGCAACACCACAAGGTGGGCTAGCTGCCATGCTTGCTAAAAAATATGGACAGTGGGATTGTAAAACTTGCCTGGTTAGAAACGAAGGCTCATCTAGACATTGTGTTTCTTGTCAGACAGCAAGAATAAATATGACAAACAAGACCTCTTCTGCATCAAGTTCCTCTTTTAGCCTCAGTTTTGTAGATGCTGACAGTCATGATAATAAGCCCCTCTTTACTGGTAAGCCTGTCACCTTTAGTTTTGCTGACTTGGTAAAGTCACAAGGAAGTTTTCAGTTTGGCCAGAAGGATCCCACTTTCAAAGGCTTTGATGGGGCTGGCCAGCAGCTCTTTACAGGGTTTCATTCTGGGCTCAAGGCGTCTGGTGATCAAGATGATAACGTACAAAACTGAGGACAGTATTCGGTTGAGCCTCTTGTCCAGCTAGAGAAGGTAGACCTTGTTACAGGTGAAGATGAGAAAGTCTTGTATTCACAGCGTGTCAAGCTCTTCAGATTTGATACAGAAACAAACCAATGGAAAGAAAGAGGAGTCGGCAACCTTAAGCTGCTATGGAAGAAATGACCAGAATGGAAGACTGCGACTTCTTATGAGGAGAGAGCAAGTGTTGAAAGTGTGTGTTAATCACTGGATCACAACCACAATGAACTTAACGCCCCTCTCTGGCTCGGATCGGGCCTGGATGTGGCTGGCCTGTGACTTCTCAGATGGACACGCAAAATAAGAACAACTAGCGGCAAAATTCAAGACACCCAGAGCTTGCAGCAGAATTCAAGCTAAAATTTGAGGAGGGTCAGCGACCGCTTTTAGATCTTTCTTTGCAGACCCCTCACAGCCTCGTGAACACTGGCAGAAATTAAATCTGGTCTCAAGGACCTCAAATCGTTCTCACCAAAACAAGGGGGAAAAAACGGTCCTAACTTTACCTTTTCTGAGTCCAAAAAACACATTAAAGTAGCCCTTAATGTGAATGGCTTTACGTTCAACTGTACAAGACGAAGAAAAGCGATGCTCCAAATGATGTCTTGCGCTCTGATGATAAAAGTATTTCCAGACTCCCGTAACACGTGATCCTTTAGTTTCAGCCTCGCAGGACCGCAGTGCTATAGACGAGGCAAGGACAGGCAGGTTTATTTATACAGCACACTTCATACACAGTGGGAATTCAAAGAGCTTTACATAAAAGGAAGAAAAACATCATTTACAAAAAAAACAATAAAAGGAATTTTAGAGTTGCCATGAACATTATTACAAGAATCAGCAAGAGAGGATGAAACAAAAGTCCCATCTGTCCTGTTAATAGTATTTTCAGTAATTCATTTGTGCAGGATTTTATCTGGATGTCTTGTTTCATAAGAAACCGGTTCGTAGAGCATCTTTATATCCTTATATTCTTAAACACTTGTGAACCACAGATAATTATCATAAAGGCCTGAATGTGGAACAATTAGGATCTGGCAGCTGTATTAACACGCATGCTTTTTGATTGTTTGAAGGATGAGGCAGTTTTTCAAATAAGCCTTGATGAAATATCCATTTATAAGAGGACAGTGGCCGCTAATTACAGTCAAATCTCTGGCAACAAACCCAGAGCATCCAGCAAAAGAAAATACTTCATCCTTTAACCTCCTCTGATAAATATTTATTCAGGGAAAGCTGTAATTATGCTTTCATGTGGGTTTTATTTAGTGCACAATAAGAGGTTATACATTTCATCTAAAATAGCCATGAGGATTTTTTTCACTTCTCTCTTAAGAATTAAAATTTTGACTTGAATATTTCGTTTTCTTTATTCAGTGCGGAAGCATAATTTGTCTAAAACAAAGCTGAATATTTTCACACTGATTGCAGAGTTTTTGGTTTAACTGAATCTTCTGCAGCTACTCACCAAATAAAATTATTCCGGTGAACTGTACATTTTAATCAAGTGACCTAAATGTCTTTATTTCTGTAAAAAAAGAAACCACTAATGAAGAAAGATGGCTGAGGGCCAAACAAAGCAAAAATAAATAATAACAATAATAAAAAAAGAACGGTAGCAAGTGGTCATGAAGTTACTGAGGATGTTAGAGACAATACGAATGATGAAATGCTGTCAAAACATCTTAAAACTGAAAAAGGGTATGAAAGTTTCGTTTAGAATGGCAAGACAAAAAAAACGTCCTCCTTGTTCGATAAAGAATTGAAGGCACGCACACACAGGGCCAGGTATGAGCACATGACAGCTGGAGTGAGATTCGAGGCTCTTCCGGTGTGACCTGTTAGATCCCCCTCATTAAGATCATCAGTGCTGTCATTGATAATGAAGCGTTAGCATGAACGCACAATCAAACTGTATGCAAATAAATGCTCACGAGACACACGTCAGCTAAAGCCTCAAAGATCACTGATGAACAAATGCATTTCGCAGAAGAAAACACGTAATTAAACGGCCATCGCAGAACACTTCTAAGCATTACATTAGAAATGAATAAATGTACGTGAATGTACTGAAGACGGGCGCATTTCCTCCGGCTGATCTCTGGGAACGGCATGTCTGGAGATCGACAGGATGAGTGTGATCGTGTCAAATAAATGAGCTAATTGGTGAAACTCTGTTCAGTTAGACCTGTAATGAAAAGACAAGGGTAAGAACATTCATTTCAAACAGTCAACCAATTAAATGAGTGAAAGCGTGAGGAAGCGGCAATTAAACGCTAATTACTGCTAAGTGCACAGGCGACAGCTTTAGTGTTCATTCTCCATCATTAGAGCTGGTTAGGGTGAATGAACGCAGAGTCAGATAAACTTCAGGGGTTGTGAAACTCGTCTTGTGTTTGGCAACCCGACGGATCATCTTGAAATTTGGAGCCAAGTTCCAGCAGCGGTGTCCTCGTGTCTTCACTGAAGAATCCCTGGCTTCTCAGTGTATTTCCAGAGACTACAGACAAACACATCTACTACTTTCTTTCATTCGAATACAGAATTATGAGTATGATTTAAAAATCCAGGCTCACAGCTGATTCTGTCACAGGCTACTTCAAAATGAAGTATATGAAACTGAAATGAATATGATTACAAAATGATCATTTATTCTCCACTGTGTTGTGTTAAATCCATGACTTCATCTTTGGAACACAAATCAAGATATTTTAATGAAATCTGAGAGACGTGTCTCTCCACTGGAAGTCAAAACTTTGACACTTTAAGACATGAGACATGAAAAAGCAACACGTCTGAATCAAGTCCAACTTTCTGAAGAGACGCGTCTGCTTCACACGATGAACAGATTTAATTTAGGCTTTTATTGACACACATACTTTTGATCGACATTAATTTTGATAAAACACGAACAGCGTTTGTTACACAGCGTCGTGGAATACTCGATTCTGATTGGTCAGTCGCCTCATTCCAAGGTTTGTTATTCCCAGATAACCGGTGAAACTAATAAGACGGGCTTCGGTTGGCGCGGCTCAATAGCTGGGAAGAGTTTTTCTTTGTGGAAGCTGGGTTTGGTTGGCTGATAAAATATTAAAACTCAATTTAGTGTTACAAGCAAAGTTCTATATTTAATTCATTATGTCAGACTCCCGCTCTCGTTTCATACGAACACAGCTGCTGCAACAATTGTTTCGTAGACTGTAAAAGATTATATGATAACTAACAGACCGCTAAGATTTTGAAACCTTTTTGTCTTAAATCAATCTTTTATCTCCATTTATTATTTTCTGTGGTGAAATTTGGTGTAATGCCTTAAATGTCGGTCTGGTTTGAACTTCCCAGCAAACCTTTCACTGAAGCTTTACTTTCACATTTTTTTTAAAAAAATCAAGGTTTTATGTTCAGTTATTTACAATTATGTATTTTTAATTATTATTCAATTATTTTTAATAAAGCCCTTCTGTCTTATATAACAGCCCTCCGCTGCTCGTCGGAATAACATTATTCCTTACATAACATTTTTGTCAATTTCTTTAATATTGTAAAGCCAGATTTGGAAATTAACCGCTACTGAACCATAGTCCAAAATCTTTAAATTAAAAAAATGTATCATATTTGATCTATCAGGCTTTTATGACTCATATAGTTATGATATAATCATCTGCAGTAAACTGCACATTTTTTGTATATTTACATGATTGTATCCATCCATCCATCCATCTTCCTCCGCTCATTCTAGGGCCGGGTCGCAGGTGCAGCAGTCTAAGAAGAGACGGCCAGACTTCTCTCTCCTCAGACACTTGCTCCAGCTCTTCCGGGGAAACACTGAGGTGTTCCTAAGGTCTTCCCAAGGGTCTCCTCCTGGTGGGACATGCCCAGAACACCTCCCCTGGAAGCATCCAGAACAGATGCCTGAGCCACCTCAGCTGGCCTCTCTTGATCCGGTCTACTCCAAGTGACCAAGCTCCTTATCCAAGATACTTAAACTTCTCCACCTGAGGCAGGAACTCTCCATCAGGCTGAAGAGGATGAGCCAGTGTTCCACGACCAGGACAAAAGCCGCGTTGTTCCTCCTGAATCCAAGGTTTAACTATCAGATAAAATCTCCTCTCCAGAACACTGGCATAGAACCCTGTGGTTGACACACACTCCGGTTCCCCTTCTTAAAAAGAGGGATCACTACATTACATGATTGTGATATAAATCAATTAGATCTTTATAACAGTAGTTGTCACTCTGCATCTCCAGTAATATATCTCAGTAAGATGACATGAAAAATGATTCAGACATAAAATGCTTTAGATGAAGAAAGAAAGGCTCCTCAGAAGATGTTTTGGAGGCTTGTGAAGATCACTGCTCCGCTGAAGAACAGTGAAAGTAAAGCTCCTGATGATCAGACTCTTCTAGAAAATGATTGAAAGCTGAGCTGCTCGAGTCCAGTAAGAGTTCATCTGGAGATATGACTGCACTTATTCTGACCTTTACTTGATCAAAATCAGTCCAGATTTGACACGAGAAGCAGCAGCTGAAGCTGGGTGTTTGTACAATCACACTAAACGAGCTTTTACTAGATGATGAACTTTAAACTATCAATCAGAGACAGGAGTGGAGTATATTTTGAGAAAACAAGTCTAACAGCAAAGTTTGGATCAAGTTGATCATTTGGAAGTTTGTGTATCAGATATGATACAGTAACTTTCTAAAGTTAAAAAGAGGGCAAGGAAACCGTGTTCTCTCATGAAATGACCCTTTAAGGACACATTTCTTATTCTGCGAGTCCATTAGAGGGCCATTTTTGGTTTTAACTTTGACCTCCAATTTTAGTAAGTGCATCAGAAAGCAAAGCAAATCCCATTTCCCACAAACAGAGTACAAAGTAGTGTTACAGGCTAAGAATAAAAAGCTATTGATTGAATCAGAGCGTCTGGGCTGATGTGTAATCAAACACAGTGATCAACACAGATCTGTGCAAGGAAAAGACAGAAGCAGAAGAGACAGAGAGAACAGGAACGAGCAGAAGATTGGCTTTCTTTATCAAATGCCAGCGTATGTAAATGAAGCACAAACCACAGAGATGACAGACGCTTCTAATCTTCTTAAAAACGCCTGTCATTTAAATAACTAGACACAAGACACAAGTCTACTGAGAAAACGGTCTGTTCTGACTGACAGAAAACACATCACCGCATCCAGCTCGTGTCAGGGTGACCTGAACACTGCTTTCACTCGGGTCCAGTGTGACATTCTTCTCCTGAGGGGCTGCTAGCAGGATTTAAAATGAATTACATGGACAAGCCGCACGGAAAAGCTTATTTAGTTGATGTGAAGATTAAAGGTCACACAGCACCGGACTTAAATTCTTCTCAAATCATTCAGTGCTTTGTGTGAGAGGGCTTTCATGCCATTTCATTAAATACTGAAACCTGGCATACTGTGACGCTCCGAGACTTGAAAAGCTCGAAAGATTCTCGGATCTCCTGAAAAGAGCACCTTGTGCACATCGGTTTCCCAAAAGAAACCCGCTCCTGTTATACAGAGAGGCAGAAAGCAGAGATCTTCCTCCATTAGCAGCCCCGAATCACTAATTCTGACATGCATTAGCGTGTTTGTGCTCTCTGTTGATGTGATTTGCTCTGATAACAACAGTTCAGAGGTCAGTCAGTGAAGCATTAACCAGCCGCTGTAAATCCCTCTCAATCATCACGGGTTTCAGCTTTGCCTTGGGAGCCCAAAGTCCAGCAGCGAGCGAGCGAGCGGATGTCCAGCGCAGCGGTGTTTCTGAGCCAGGTCCCGGGATGGTTTCTGTGGACGGCGGTCTTCTTCCCCGTCACAGCTCTTCTGCTGCTGATCATCGCTGTCCTCGGCCAGAACCTCCGAGAGAGTAAGACACCGCCACACTGCTGACAACCAACATACACGGCTGAGATAATGAGTTTTTTTAAAGGCTGAACTGATTCGAACGAAAATATAGTCAAATTATGATATATTATTCCAATTGCTGTCAGTATTTGTGAAAAAGTAATTTATTTCTGTGATGCGTAGATGTATTTTTAGCATCATTACTCCAGACTTTGGTGTCCTTCATGAGCCTTTAGAATTCATTCTACATCATTGATCAATCATTCAATATTTGCAAATGCATGCTCGCTGAATAAAAAAAACATAGTCTGTTGTTTGAATAGTTGTGTATGTGCATATACTATATATTCCCACCACAATGTCAACAATGATAAATGAGTTAGATTGCAATGCGTCCAAAGTGTACTTACTGAAATAGATTTATGAGCTGAGAAGCTCCAGCTATATACTTTAATGACATAATATTGATTACGTACTTTTTAGATTCAATCTTACAACTCACTTACAGCATGATTTATTCATTGTTTTCCTGTTATAACGGGTCTTACAGTACCCCAGTCTCGGTAGCTGCACTAGCAACGGTGTCTTGTACTATTTGTCTCTTCACCTTAATTAATAACATGGGTATTTCTCATCCCTCAAACTTAACTGTAATTAGTCATTTAATATGTTGCGACAGGAAATGAAATATTTGAGTGCGACTATGCGAGATATTTTATATTGTGAATAAAAGCAGAATATACGAAGCCATCAAATATCAGACATCCAACAGATTACAGATGCTGTTTGATCAGACTGTAACAAGTTTTTAAGACTGAAAGATGATGTATGTTTGAAACAAAGCTCAGCAGAGGACTTCTGTCTGACTTCAGTACCGTTTAGTTCGAAATGGTTAGAAATATGTGCTTCCCTTAAATGAAAGTCCTGTCATTTACTCGCCTCATATTGTTTCTAGCCTTTACATCACAAAAGATCGGTAGCCATCAACTTTCATAGTATTTGAAACAGAGGAAGTCATATACTACTTGTTACACACATCTTCAGCAGAAGAGAGAAACTCATTTGGGTTCGGTTGAGGAAATGACAGGATCTTCACTCTACCTGTGTAGATGAGCTTAGAGCTCAGAGACTCCAGGCCATGATGAGAGTCTGTGCTTCTATCTTCCAGCAGAGGAAGAGCTGGCTGTGACCCCTGACCCTCGGAGAACAGCCATTCGTCTGTGCTCCGGGCCGCGGCGACGATGATCAGCGATGAACAACCCGAGCCTCCATCTCTCCTCAGAGTCTTCAGACACGTGCTTGACGTCACTGGTAAAGCTTCATCTCCAGAAGCGTGGAGTGTAGGGCGCTCGAAATGTCGACTCTCTTCATTTACTGCCACAAATTTCCCAGAATAAATGAGACAAAACCACAAAGACTGAGCAGCCTCCCGCTGGAGTCTCACAGCAGGGTGAACTCGAGGATGATGTCGTGTCACACGCTAGGACAAAAAACAGCCTGCGTTCTCCCAGACATCACAAAACCACCAAGGTCTTAGTATTTCACAGCTCTCTTCATTCTGATTGCTCGCTTGCAGCAGACTGACGGAAATAAAAACTGCCTGGAGATCTTCACTATTACTTCTGCAATGAATAAAGAATGCTTGGGAATCTCTAATTAAAGCAAGAAAATATTCATTTGAATCATGCCAATATTTGAGCTTCCAGCCAAATAGTCACTGTATTTTATAGACTAAAGCCAGTGTACATGCATTAAATGTGCATTCAGCAATTTTTTAAGCTTTATGCATTAAGTCATTTGATCAAAGTTATTATCTGAATGATGCATAATGAAACTAAATTTAAAGAAACACTCCACATTGTCAGAGTTAATAAGTTGAGTTTTACCGTTTTGGTTGACTCTTCTGTATATTGTGTACCAAGAGCGGAGGAAAAAAACTTCTGTGTTACATCACGGCGCTATGTAGCTATGATCTATGCTAAGCTACGCTAAAAGTGCTAACACCAGACCTGGAGATCGCCTGAATGGATTCAAAAACATTATTATAACTTTGGGGGAGCTGGAGCATGAGCCTATTTCCGAAAAAAAGTGGAGTGTTTCTTTAATTCTAACTGCTTTAATTCAGATCAAATTCAGTTAATTCCGCTACTTACTCAGGACTTGGGAGAGAAGAAATGGCCTTATGGAATTAAGCCTATACGGGGCAGGTCGCTTCCTTCTTTTGTGTTGTACAGGTAAAGAAGTTCACTGTTGGTTAGACAGTCTCTGAAACTCAGTGATATCAAAGTAATCCCACTGATCCACATCAACAGATCACTGGCTCTGAAAAACATCAACAACTCTGATGCTAATGCGCGCTAAACAACTACTGAATGCACCCGGTGTTTCAGACCCGAGTGAACCCAATAAACACAGAGCCAACCACTGAAGAGTAAGCAGTCTCAGGATTATTAGAGAATAAACAAACTTTTATTGGAAGAGTGTTACACAATGGGTCAGGTGGGGCATAAAAACATGACAGATCATCCAAAGCTGCTTAAAAAAGAAAGAGAGAGTCAATTCTACCATTAACTGCTATACACAGGGCTGATGGAGCAGATGGGAGCCGGGAGAGAGAGCAGGGAACACGGGCCTAAAACATCATCTCATTTGTTCATTTAATCAAAAGTTTCAGAAACAGATTAAAAAGATTTAAAAGGGCAAACAGAGCGACCTCGACCCGAAATCATCTGATTTAAAACAAAGAAGAAAAAAACCCAACAGGTTTCTACAAATACATATCTGAATATTGGTGCCAGAAAATGGCTGGAAATGAGAAAGTTCCCAAAGAGCTGCCTAGGTTTGATGGTGAGTGGAGTTTTTTGCGTTTGTCTTGCCGCTGAGAGAGAGAGAGGTAGAAGCCGCTCGTCCTCTCCTCGGTGGAATGTTTGACTGCATAGAGGAATGACTGCCATGAGAACCACACAGTACCACTGTCCCGCGCCGGTCCCTCATCAGGAAAACACACCCATCGGTAGCCCCGCCCCTTCATCAGCCCACCCCCATCATCTTCACACGCTCCTACTATTATTATTACACAGTACTCCACCACAAAGTGATCCATTACTCCTCCTCGTGAACTAGGAATGTGAAATACTACTAAACAATAAAAATAACAAATCTGGTCCTCAGAATTGGAAAAGACGATCTTTTGAGGGAAAGAGATAAAACGAAGACTAAAAAAATAAAATGCTACAAATGTTAGCTAAGTGGTTCTGGTTTGAATGACAGAAGATGAAGAAGTGTTTCTGTACAGGATCAGAGCCGCTCTGGTCTCCTCCGTGTCCCTCGTCGCTCTTCAGCTCTGAGAGAGAACACAGAGCACACCGTTACTACACACACATCTTACTAAAGCTAACAGAACACTGGGGAAAAAACACATCCATGGTACAATCGCTTGTGTCTAGCTGACGAGAATAGAGATACGAGAGAACAAGAGAAGTCAAAACTATGAACGTCACGTGTTCACTTGGAGAACCTGCCTATGTAGAGCCGTCCATCATCAGCAGAACAGATACTGTATCACAGATAAAACACTAAACACGCTCTCTCTGACTGTACATTCATCACTCATGGCATTTTATAATAAAACCGGTCCTCGTTTACAATTTCGACATTATAACATCCCTATCGTTTATAGGGTTCAGTGCTTTGATACAATCTGTAACATTAAGACCGGTATATAAATAAAAGTGATTTATTGATTTATTTATTCATGAACATAGATGTGTATAGGTAGACGTCCTATTGATTTGGAGTGGTCAAATGGGGAATCTACCAACACATATCTATGGGTACAAGCATAGACGTATATAGACGCCCCATTGGAGCGCTCCAGGCACGTAAGCCGCCATGTTAAAACGGTGAACCTGACGTCATTCACCATGCTGTAGGTTCATACAGAGCTACTGAGCTGTTTTTGTGTTTCAGTGATTACTATGGTGAAGTCAATGTGGGCAGTCACGCCACATACAACGAAACACTACCTTGAAGTTCTCAAACTAAGTAGTGTAAACGATAGGGGTAAACGTAGCAAACGTTACGTGCTTTAAAATGAAAATGCGCTATTGTAAACGGGGCCTGACTGTGAGCTGTATGGAGTACAGTCAGCCAGGCTCTAGGTCTGAATACATATCCACACCACAGTCGCCCACCGTCCACACATCCAGAGTGTTTCATCTCTGAGAGGAGCTCAGTGTTTGCAGGGGTGGAGGTCACGCCACCACAGTGCTCGTATGGGCACTAAAGCACTTCCTCTGTTCATAATGAGCTCCAGGAACAAGCAGCGCTCATGGACATCGCAACACAACTAGATGCCTTCAAATCAATGACGCCACCTACACATCAGGCACTCTCGGTCTAGCATGCTTAGAAGGTGAACATGGGCACACAGCTAGAGGACAAAACATTCATTTGAACAGCCCAGACATTAAGGTGCTCCTATCGTGGATTTTTGAAAATCATCTTTAATGCAGTGTGTAACACAGCTCCAGGTGAACGAAAACATCCTGCAAAGTTTTAAATCTGAAAGTGCACCGTGTATAAAGTTATTGTCTCTAAAGGAAAGAGTCAATTCTGAATAACTGAAACGAGAAACTAAGCCGTTTCATGATGACTTCAACATCAAACATTAGCATATTCCCATCCACTTGTTGGTCTTCTTGTGTTTGTAAATGACTTCTTCACCATTGGGTGTCTCTTTTACATCTTTTTCCTCAGTAACGCTGTACACAAAGCAGCACTGCGCTCACAAACACCGCTTTATAACGAGATGAAAGGAGAGGTCTGGAAAAATTCATCACCGGAAAAAGAAACCGTAATGAACTTTTCAAACGCCTTGACTGCTGCTCTGATTTTCAGATCATTTTCCAACCATAGTGAAAAAACTTGATTATTTTCTCAAATAATGTAACAAGAACTCGAAACAATCTTGGGGCAAAACGATCTTGAGACTATTTATCACTTGTTTAACGTATAGAGATCAAATTTGGTATGTTATGACCAAGACTTGCGAGTACCTGCAGTTTCTCACCACTGACTAATAGTAAGGAGATATGAAAAACAGCTATTTCCATAAGTCCATAATTCACGATTTGGGACGCCCTAAATTAAAAACAGCTGCCAAAACGAGCACTATTGCCAAGCCTGCTTAGCTCAGCTCCTCGTCTCGCCTCTGCTGGGCTTGCTCGTAGCTATATTTATAATAAATACAATTTGTTTTGGAATCATTTCATTAAGCAGCAGTGATTGCAATATGCAACACAGTGGCGTTTTTTGCTAAAGATGATCAAATTTAGGGGCTTAAAATAATCATACGACAATACCCCTATTTATTTTTTCGATGCAGAGATCATACATTTCATTTAACGGTGAACGAGGATCCCCTGAAATAAGAGTCGGAACCAGTTCAGCACAGATGAGTGTGAATCTAGACCGCTTTAACATGAGAAACACACAAAAGAAAGGAGAGATGAATACAAGAAAAAGAGCAAACAAAAGGGGACGGACGACAGGTGGAGGAGGAGGAGGAGGAGGAGCCGGAGCGGGCGGAGCTCGTTGCCGTGCGCTTACCTGTCCTTCAGTCGTCATCCTCGGCGAGCTCCGTCTCTTTGTGGACCACCACGCGAGTGACAGACATGTCAGGGTGCTGCTCTTTGGCCTCCTTTATAGCCTGGGCCAGCGCCTGAGCCCGCCCACAGCAAACCAGCACAAACAAACAAAAGCAAACAAAAGATTTAAAGGAAAAAAAAATGAATGAAAACACAAGCAACTCAAAATAAACGGATGATGGGAAACACGCATGCATGTAAACGAGTGACGCTGGGACCTGCGTGAACAGCTCTCAGTCTGAGAGGATGGCAAATGTCACATCGCTATGGTAACCTGTGTGCACGGCCCCGGCCAATCAGAAGCTGCGTGCACGTGTGCGTCACACGACACAGACGGGCAGAAATACCTCACGGCTAAAACGAGCGCCTGAGGATCATGAGCTCCTCCACGCTACGGCGTGTGGCCCGCTCCAGCGATACCAGCCCGGTGAAAGCGGGAGAAATCAGCGTGCTGTACGTAGGGCAATGTGAAGATCTCACAACACTTTAAACCTTTCAAATATAATACTGCGTTTAAACGGTCGAAAAAAACTAAGTTCACATAAACACAGTTTCTCTGTCTCAAGCAAATAAATAAATAAATAAAAGAAAACTGCTGATTGGTGTGAATATACTAGCTCAGTGCATTCGGTCTTAAAGTGTTCATGTGAAGAATAAAAGCACTCACTGTTTTTGTACCTACTACAACTTTAAAAGAAAATGTATATTTCATTTTTACAGTAAAGACTATAGTGTTTTTGCTTATCGATTCATTTGTTGCTGCTGCTGTTTAATAGATTCACTTTATTACGTGTACTGACGTCCAAACCAATGCAAGTGTTTAGATCGATTGATTAAAGTCAGAAGCTTCCGGGTAAAAGAGGGACTGTATCGACTCTTAACTTCACAACAAACCCAGAGAAGACCACGTTGAAGGGAGAGCTAAATGAGCAGATCAAACCAAAGAAACCAGACTCAAGGCAGCGTCTGGTTCTATACATGTAGAGTGTGTGTGTGTGTGTGTGTGTGTGTGAGAGAGAGTCTCACCTGATCGTGATCAATGTCAGAGTCTCCCGTGATGACGATGCGCTTCTCGATGCGAGTTTCTGAGAGCCCGCCCTTTAGTGTCTGTCAATCATTAAAGAGACAGACATAAATATTACAATGCAAATTTCTATTAAATATAAATTCTGCATGTCTTATATTAACGTCTGCCTCTTACTAAGCGAGCCTCCAGAACTGCTCTGAGAGGAAATCTCTTCTTAATATCACACACACAACTAAAAGGTATTCACAGCGAGCCGCCGAAATAAATGTGAAATTAATTCATTAATTAAAAGACAAGTGTTTTATGCCTTAAAAATCTAAATACAAGACAGAATATCTAAGGGAAAAATGATAAAGCTATCGTAAGAATACATAAAACTTGTTTTTGTGCTTTCAAATAATTAGAAAACTTTTCATTTTTACTTTAATAAATTGTAGTTAAATAGTTTAAATGAAAACGCAAAGCAGTCATAATCAGTAATAATTAATACACTCCCAAATAATGAAAGTGCTTGTTCTTTGTCACGTGTAATGGTCTTTTCCTCCTTGTATCTTGTATATATCGAAGCTACTTCTAAGCCTTTGAATTCTTATCGATAATGAATTACTACATATGAATAAAATAATATAACATACTACATCATCATTTAAAGTAGTACCCTGCTTCTATAATTTGATGTGTGTGTGTGTGTGTGTGTGTCACCTTGGTGATGTGTGTGGTGGTGGTGGTGCAGAGGGACTCGGAGGTGATGGTTTGAGCTGTCATCAGCACGCCTGGCTCCCCGTCTCCATTACCATCCAGCTGTCAATCACAGACAGAACAACCGGTTTAGTCAATGTTGGTGAAGCCATGTCAAAACGATCAGCAGCGTGACAGGATTCAGCTTCGGAGCTCTTTTGGAGCTCTTCGGAGCGTTCTTTTGAAACCGTGAGCTAAACTCCACCATAATGACTAAACACAGTCATTACACATTACAGCTTCCTCCTGAAGGGATGTGTTTTAGCAGTGAAGATACACCAACACGTATACAGTGAGAGAGAGATTATATATATATATACACTAGCATATAACTAAAAATATACAACTGTGATTACTCCCATTTTATATTGCAATTGTTTCACTTTAAAATCAGTTTTGAAACAACAAAGACGTTACATTTTAAATGTTTAATGGCATCTTTTATTATTGATACCAACAAAATGCTATTCTCTATAAAACTGTTGTATGATATTTAATCACTGAATATAGCCATTCATCTCTACCGCTATCAATTTTAACATTTATTAGACTTAAAAAATTCTTAAATCTTCACATGAACCCACTGTAATAAAGGTTGTAGTTACCTGTGCCCTTCAGCAAAAATCTAAATGATCAAACACTAAACTCTAAATCAAGTACAGATGAATCCTTAAAGCTGTCTGATCTGGTCTGCTTTAGTTCTGAAACTCATGTAGAATTTATTACACGTGTTAAGGCCGCTTTATTTGCCTTTTCTATCATCATTCCCTCGCTCTCAGGTTCCTAACCTTGCTCTGCCGAACACAAAGGAAAATATTTTAAAGAGTGTTAGTAACCAGGCTGTTTTGGCCACCACTGACTTCTACAGTAGAACAAAAAAAGAAATAGTAAACCAAAACGCTTGGTTATGAACTTTTTTCTAAATCTGCGCGTCCAGCAGAACTCATAGAGGTCTCATGTTCGGGTGAACTCCTCCTTCAACCGACCACAACACTGCATTCAAGAAGTTGAATCCAGACTTCGACCGCACTAATATAAGACTACAGACCCAGTGCAGTGACCTCTCACAGGATCACCTGACCCCTCTCACCTGGGCGGCCTCGTACGTGATGGTCTTGGTTTCCGTGTGAACGATGGGAACCTCCTTAGTGGATATCTCCGTCTTCTGAGCAGCGAACGTGTCTGAAATCGTAACCATCTCAGTCTTCACAACAGGAGGCTGCGGAGAGACAGAGGCCGTGAGTGTGTGATACACGCAGATGTGTGCCGTGACAAACACGCGACCACCGCTACACAGGAAGCTCATGCAGTTCAAAGAAACACACCACTACAAACTAGACGTCTTTGGTATGACGCATGCAGCCTACGACCCGAAAAAAGCCTCAGTGTGACGGTACATTAGTGCAGTTTTGGTTCCTGTGATCTTTGGCAGTGTTTAAAGGACGACACACACATGCAAAAGCACAAAAACACAGCGCTGGGTCAGATCTTACTATATTGAGCTTTTATTTCTATCAATGCTTAAGATGTGTGCTATTTATTTGTGCAATTAAATCATTTCCGAGGCATTACTGAAGTTTCTGCCGCTACTAGCAGAGCGAAAAATCTATTTACATGCACTTATCATATAATTATGATATCAAGTACACGAAAATAAAACATGCACCACAAAGCCCCACGCGACACACAAGATACAAGCCCCCGCATGCAGCGACCCATTGTTTATATATATATATATGTGTGTGTGTGTGTGTGTGTGTGTGTGTGTGGGATGGAATATAAAATCAACTTAAAAGGCGAGAGGATGGAATGACAAACATTAAGACGCTTTCTTTTGTGCTGTAAACGCTTCCTTTAAAACAGGCTAAAGAGGTTTCAGCCTTGCGCAGATAAAGCAGGATCTTCATCCAGGAAGGAGGAAGGAGTGGGAAACGGAAGAGGAGATGAGGAGAAGAGTGGCGGCGCAGGGAAAGCGTAGGCGGCCGTCTCAGCCCAGGGATGTCAATTACCTCCGAACAACAAATAACCTGCGGCAGGTGATCCGTTTCCAAGCGAGAGGCACTGCCGTTCACGATGAGAGGCTCCTCCTCCTCAGCGGCGGCAGTCTGGGGAGTGGGCGGGGCTTGGTGTTGGGGGGCGTGTCCATTGGGAGCTTCATCCGGCGTCAGCGGCGGCTCGTCTGTGTGCTCTTCCTCACGAGGCTGGGCTGCTTTCTCTTCCTCTGCTGCAGGTTCGGGCTCAGCTGCTTCCGCCGATGGCTGTGACTCTATCGCAGGGGGCGGGGCTTGTTGAGTAAGCACCGCCTCTTGCTCCTCCTCTGGCTCTTCTTTGATCTGCTGAACGGAGACGCTCGTGCTGGGCGGCTGAGCGTGGTACTCCGCCTCCTCTTCACTCTCGCTGTCCGACGATAAACTCCTCTCCTCCTTAACCTCCGTCTCAATGGTAAACGACGCCTCAGGGACGGGGCTTTTGGGTTTGGCTTTGACGACTTCCTCGATGACAACGGTCTCTTCCACGACCTCTACGACTTCTGGCTGGCCATTGACTTCGGGTTTAACTTCTGTGCTCTACACCAGACAAATACACACACACACACACACACGAGGGATGGAGAGAAAAGCAAAGAACATAAACCATGAACACAAAACAAAAACTGAAAGAAAACAAGCTTCCTGTAGACCTTAGTCAAAGACAATGTCATTGTAAAGTGACTAAAAACAAGGCTGTGACGTAGAGATGTACAGTCTGTTCAATCAGTGCGGTTTTGTGGACCTTGAAACGTGTGAGGTTTACTTGAGGAGCCGCAAAACAGTCTACAAGAATGAAACCTTGTCTGTTGCCTAAAACAGAAGGGATCATTGTAGTGGATAGATGTGAACGAGCCCTATTTGCCCTGTCCAAATACCCACAGTAGCAGTCTTTGCACTTAATACTTATGTATTTGGCCCACTTTCCATTACCTGATGGGACACAAATACAGTGCAAGTGTTTACAGGGCTTCATTTTTCGTTTCTAAACCATTTTTAAAATAAACGTCTCTTCAGTTATCCCTATAACACGACAATTTACTTTGGTGGTGCTTCCAATTAAGTCATAAACACAGTTGCAACTGTTTACAAAATAAACATACTTTTTATTTTAATACCAACTTATCGGTAACATAGAATTATTAATATTTAACTTGTATCTGAAAGGTTTCCGTGACCCATTGCATTCCAGAACATGATGCATGAAGGAATACACTTGAAGATGCCAATGGGGCATTGAGATAAATTTAGTTTGCGCATTGGCATTTTTAAGACCACAGACATTCACGTGCACAAAGTTCCTATGTTTAAGACCACAATTATGGCTATGTGAAGAGGGCATCTGTATTACACATTGGTCTCATTCTTGTAAAGACATTTAGATATTTCCTTAATAACATCTAGATTGAACTCTAGATTGAACACACTGTACACCGTCGCTCACAGCACTGCTCTCTTCTGTGCTGAATCAAACATGGCATCTTTTCCGACTGAGGTCCGTAAAGACTGCAACACCACACACATACAATCAACAAGCAACATAACGAGAAAGAGAGACGATCGTAAGCCGAGAGACGAATGAATGCATGGACAAACAGATGGATGGTCGATCTGGTGAAGGTGGAGAGAAAAGAGCTGGAATCATGAGGTCTGCAATGGAAAAGCATGAGATGTGTGTGGTGTTAGATGAGTGTTTGCTCAGGTGATGTTAGGTGTTCGGCTGAGCGAGGACGATGGACCACCTGGCTGGCGTCTCTGCTGTCTGTCCCGGGATGGGGAGGGCTTTTCTGTGGAACCTGGAGGTAATCATAGACACAGTCACTCAAGCACACGCTCTCAGAGGAACCTTCACGGGACGAGGCCCGATCACAGGAGATGCATTTGAGACGTGATCTCCGTGATCGGATGACCCCAGACAGCAGGGGTGGGAGAGTTAACGGGTCTGAGGCGGTGGACGGGACAGAGGTCAGCAGTGAACACACACACACACACACACACACACACACACACGACGGCAGAGATGGAAATGATGTGCTAATCATGTTGTTACTGGATGTTTCTGAGCGGTCTGGCAGTGAAACACCCCTCTAGAGCTGATCTGTGTGTGCTTCAAAAGGCCATTAGTATTTTTATTTAATTTGTTTTAACTCTAATACTATTTTACAGCGAGGATGCATTAAACTGACACTAAACATTTATAATGTTCCAAAAGTTTTCCTTTTCAAATAAAAATATATTAGTTTCAACAAAAACAATGTGCAGCGGTTTTCATCATTGATGATGATGATTCGAGAGCATCCAAACAGCATATTAAAATGATTTCTGAAGGATCGTGTGACACTAAAGACTGAGGTTTGTTCCCAGGAATAAAGTGCAGTATTCACAGAGAACTCGAAATTATATTTCACAAATTTGAAACGTTTGGACAGCAGCATACTACTTCTATGTACTCTCACACAGTGTTTCTTCACACATCAGCGAGGGCTGGATCAATACCGAGCGCCAGATCTGAGCATGAACTTGGTCTGCTTTAGCTTTATAGAGATGCAGACATGTGGTGTCAGAAAGCCAGAGAGGGCCAGATGAAGCGGTAAAGGCACCTCGGGCTGAGCTGAGCCTTGACTGGCCTCTGCTGGAGCAGCAGCTGTACTGCAGGAGCCAGCCAGCCCAGAGAAGCACGCCTTACTCAGAAAGAGAGAGGTGAGCTCCTCTTCCAGACTCTACAGGGCAAGACATGAAACGAGCGGGTGCAAGGACAACAACAGACACAGAAACAGAAAAACAAGAGAGAGAGAAACACAAAAGCACTTCAGTGATTCTACAGAGAGAGAAGAGGACATCTACTAACACAACATGCACACACACACACACACACACACGCATTTTAACACGAACGGAGAGCACGTGTGCGAACAACAGTGTTTGTAGAAACGGTGTTCAATGGGTGCAAAGAAAATGCAAAAATCACTCACACACACAAGCACGTGTGCAAAAAAGTGCAATATCGTCTTTGGCAGGAGCTGATCATTTACATAATTACTACATTAAAACATAAAAACAATGCAAATAAACAGAAGGAGCATGTGCGCAGCTGAAAGACAACATGACTGCCACTGAGCAAACCTAAACAATGAGAGAAGCATCGTGGTAGAAAACACAAAATATTCATGAGCACCGAGGAAACCAAAGGAGAAGCATGAACAACAGAGTGAAGAGAACTGCCCCGCCATTGGCCGGCGCAGAGAACAGGAGGGGGGTGTGAGACAGTTGGGATTATGGGTTGTCTTCTTAAATCTACTTAGACTCGAGCGGACAATAGTGCATTGTGACGTCAGGAGTGACAGGTGTTAGCCAGCCTGTGAAGACGCTCACGACCGAGCAGCCGTTTCCAGTCACAAGAGTTGTCCTTTCAAACCACCAATAAAATCTGATTGGGTGCAAAAAATAGTCTTTTTTTTGGGAAAACCCTAGAGACAGCTAAATGACTACTCAAACTTTCAGTTCGTATCAGGAACTATAAGACTATACGGTCAGAGTCACAAGATTCAATTTGAATAGTGATTTGATTTCAGGTTTTCCTAAGTGAATTCATACAGTAGATATAAAAGCTTCACCTAATGTGTTTTAGGTAATCAAGAGTAAACGCATTAAGTGTGTGTCTGTACGGGCTGCTTAGAATAGAACAAGGAGAGCAGTGTTCTGACAAAATGGTTTTTAGAGCTAAGAAAGTTTTGCAAACTACTCCATATTCCAGACCAATAGGTCACAATTTAAAAATGTTTTAAGATCAATACGTGTGACCTCGGATCATAAAATGGAGATTTAGACAAAGCAGAATGCATTTTTCCACTGATGTCTGCTTTGTTAGGATAGGATGATATTTTTCTGAGATATGACTATTTGAAAACTGGAATCTGAGGGTTCAGAAAAATCTTCATAGAGAAAATCACCTTTAAACTTGTCCAAATGAAGTTCCAAGCAATTATACTAACTATATATATGGTAGAACATTTACAAAATATCTTCATGCAACATGATCTTTGCTTAATATCCTAGTGATGTTTTGCATTAAAAGAAAAAAATTGTAATTTTGACCCATGCGATGTATTTTTGGCTATATGCGTTGAGAAAAAACAGGAGAATCATTACACCCCTCATTCAATGCAATATTAGAAGACACTTCTTTAGGCAATATTTTCCCAACTGTCCCACTGTGCAACAGAAAACACCCAGACAGGAGCGAGAGGGGCATGCAGAGCTTCTGAGGAGGCGTCCGAATCCCGAGCAGAAGCACACGTACCCCTTGAGCCTGCAGGCGCAGGGAGGTGGCAGGGCTGCCCGTCAGGCGCTTGTCCCACTGACTGGGCCTGGGCTCAGGCGTAGCCTCCATAAAACTGCGCTTTAGCTCGCTAATGCTAGCCTGATGTTTCAACACATCCTCCTGGGTCTTATCCAAGTCCTTTTCCGAGAGGCAGGCAGGGGAGGACAAAGGGACAACCAACAACCAGCACATTAGTCATGGAGAGAGCTGAACCACGTTAGAGTCGAACCTCGCTGCTCGCCCTGACGCACACGGATGTTAAGAGCTGGGTTCTGAGCTCCGTTCAAACTTCTGACCCGAGAGCGGCTCCAGGGAGATAATATTTAGTGCGCACTCATGATAGTAGGCAGCAGGCTGCTAGGAAGCTTGCTAGATTTGGATCACAGCTGCCAGGTCAGTGACTAATGATGGTCCAACATTATTTTTTTGGGTAGTAATTTTCCACAAAAGAAACTGAGGTTGTGAGGGACAGAAATACACACAGTGAAGAACACTCATTATTTCCTGAAGATGCTCGGCATTATATTCACAGCAAGATAACATTAGCAGAGTAATACAGCAAGATACAGGCTTAAAATATAAACATTGGCTTCTGATTTGAAAAAAATATATGCCAAAATGCCTTGTCGATAAGTCGGGTATCTCCTATGTTCTCGGGGAATGATAGTGATAAGATCACTCTACTCCACATTAATCTGGCTAAACCAATGTTTGTTTCGGGTGGTTTACAACGGTTTGCCACAGTAGACTTTCCAGAAACTAATCGCAAGCAGAATATGGTTACTTAAGTATTTAAAACACAAAAAAGTCAAAGTATAACAGAATCTTTACATTTCGTACATCCAGGCGTTCATAACACAGCTAAAAGACCGCTGCAGAACATTTATGGAAAGATTGTAGATGTTAAAAAATGGCCCGGACTGTGTGTCTGTCCCTCATTCACTCATTTTCGATCACACTTAGAACAACGAACCCTATATTCAGGATGATGACCCTGGCAATCCCACCGGTTCACCAGAAGAAGACACAGGTGTGGTTCTGGTGGACCGGAGGGATTCCGAGGGTCGGGTGAGAGGTCAGAGTGTGTGGGGAGCAGTGAGGCAGGACTTGTTTACACACTGAAGACTGGAGTGAACACTTCTTCAGAGCCAAAGACACACAGCTGCTGCTGAGACACCAGACACCGAGAGCACTCTCCTCTACAGCTGAAGACGACACACTTTCTCTCGCTCCACTTCAAGTCATCAGTAGGCTGTCACTTTGATTGATCTGTTTTTCACCCTTTTTTTGATTCATCATTCGCCAAAAGGAATTGAAATTACTAGTGTTTGGTGACCGTGATCACACACTTCAGCTTTAATCACTGACATTTAGGCCACGTTTTCCCGTCTGCGTCTGTCCCAGGGCTCGTGAGCCACGTGTCTTTGGCACTGACAGGGTCACCCCAGAAGGAGTAAATCCATTTAGTTATAAAATCGAACGTAAACAATCACCACAACCAAAGCAGAAAGTCACCTGTCTTGTTAGGGAAATACTATTAGTGTTGTTATGAGAACCATTCCCACATGACATTTACACAAACGTTAAAAACACCACGTATCAACCGCAGACATGAACCGCTTTAACATGCAACACACACACACACACACACACACACACACACACTGAAGCATGCACACAAAGCCTGAGAGAGGAAGAGTGAGAGGCAGCCCAGGACAGTAGCCAGAGAAGGGGACACACGTCCACCATCCGTTATGCTTTTGCTCTTTCTTTGTTTCTTTTTTCATTGATTACATACGACATACGAACCTCCAACATTAAATTGCTATGTCTGACATATATATTTTCCCCCTGCACTCTCAACTTGCTCTGTGGATTAAAAATGAGAACACATCTGAACACAAAGGAAAAAGACAGATGGTAATGAACTGGAGACAAATCTGATGAACATCTCTGATGAGGAGAAAATGTTGCATAATGGAAAATGAAAGTCTGAGAGCAGCAGAAAAAATCCTTCTAATGTGCAATTTTCATTGCAAATGATAATATCGGCATATCCATTTTAGCGTTGAATTGAAAATGTTCTTTAATTTAAGCCAACCTCATCCTGCTTTAAATTGATTTTCAATGCTCTCAGGCTTTCTGATGTGACAGTTGGGTTCATTTCCTGATCTGGATTAGGGCTCTTGGAAGTGACCAACCAACAGGCAAATCAGCATTTGATCAAAATCATCAATCTAGCACTGCTTAGCCGGTCAATCAGCAAATTACTCCAGAGAGCTCACATGATTTGAACCTCATTTGCAGTTGAAAATACAGAAAAAAACAACACAGGACAACAGCAAATAAAAACAATCAACCATCACCACAGCAAAGAAAGCCAAGATTCCACATCATCAAACAGCCATGATGCAAGAACCCCATCGCTTTCAATTAATGAAAAAAAAAAGACAATGAATTACAACATTTGCATCTCAAACAAAAGTGAAAGACCTTTCTCTCGGAAGCGTCATCCGTCTGCTCATGCCGTTGGAGATAAAAGATGAAGATTAGTTCAAAACACATCCTGCAATATTTGTGGACTGTGCGCTAATTACGTGAATATGTGATTACAGATGCATGCTGGGAAGGTTAGCAGACCTCAAAGGCCGTTTCAGAGGCGATGGATGTGGCCGCGTCTGCGTTTGGCTTCTCCACGACCTCCACCTGTGGACTCTAATTGGTGGAATAATGGACAAAATAGTCTGAAAAGGTGGAATGGATGATGGGAAGGCCTGAATCCCCAATCAAAGTGATAAGGAGCGAGCCCTGAGCGAGATGCTGCTTTTCTGTTTGAGACTCTTAGAAAATACCTGAAAGACTATAATGAACTCAGAGGGAAATCTATCCAAAATACATAAGTCTGCTGTTTAGTGTACGATTAAGGGGGTCATATGATGCGACTTCAAGTTTATCTTTGGAGTGTTACAAGCTGTTTGTGCATATATAAAATTCGTAAACGAGAGATTCTTTACAAAAGTTAAGAGATATCCACGCTTTCCTAAAACACTTAGTTTAAACACACCCTGCGTGTCTACATCACTGTTTTGGAAGATTTTCAAAACGCCGGCCAAATATTTACGCGAAGAAAGAAGGTGTAACTTTCTCGCTGTCGTATTGTTGTCATGGAGACGCTGTGTAATTTCCAAACACGGTAAGGGGTGTTTGAGTGACTTGGAATTTGGCCAATCACAACGCACTGGATAGCCAATCAGATCTCGACGCGTTTCAGAAAGGAGGGCCAGAGAGGAACAATAACAATCCCAAAACATGTAAACACCAAATACACCAAGTTATGTTATTTTTAGCATCGTCATATGACCCCTTTAAAGCTGGTCGAGCGGTTTGGGACTGATAAACGCTTCAGTTGAAAAGAGGAAAGAGTCTTTTCAGACAGGATGTGGACTATAAATAGAGTCCCACTGGAATGCTGCTGATTTGCACAGCTACAATCTGAGCGCAGGGACTAATCTGCATTTAACACTGAAAATCTGGCACTGGAGGGTGAAGCGGGAGAGAGACGAGCTATAGAGGCAAACAGCGACAAAATGCACACAGTAGCGATTAGGAGGTAGGCAGACAGGGAAGAAGGAACGGGGAGGTCAGGGGTCAGTTTAGGCAGCAGGGTCACACTGCATTTCCTCCGGAGCGCTCGTCTCAGCCGTGACCTCCACCGGCCTGAAGCGAGCCAGTGTTTTGGGCTCCAGGTAGCACAGGGACAGGGCCAGAGGCAGCGCCAGCAGCAGAGACAGCGCTAGCGACTGGCAGGCAGAGAGGACGACGGCGAAGAGGAGCAGGAAGGAGGGCAGGAGGGACGGGGACGACAGAGGCAGGTGACGGTGCAGTCCGGCGGGCAGGAGCAGAGCGGCGCAGTCCTCCGGCAGACAGGGCAGACTGATGCAGCCGTCCTCGTCCAGCAGCCAGGGCAGGTGCAGAGCCCTGCAGAAGCGCAGCACAGACAGACCCAGCCAGGGCAGGGTGGAGCAGGGCTCTTCGGACGCACTCTCGCCATCGCCGGAGTCTTCGGCCAGCCAGCTTCCAGGCTCGGAGTCCGGCTCCAGGAGGAGGTCCGGCTCCAGGTGGAGGTCGGGCTCATCCTCGGAGATGTCGGACAGCACGTCCAGCTCAGAGATGGTGTCGAGGGTGGGCGGCAGTGAGGAGAGGGTGGAGGAGGACGGGGAAAATGGGAACATGAAGAGAGACTGCGTGGGTGCAACGACAGAATGCAACGGAAGAGGAATGTGTATGGCAAAAAGACATGGAGTGCGCGGGGAAAGAGAAGGGGAGAGAGAAACACAACATTAGTCAGTGAGCCGAGTCGAGGTCGGGGGTGAGGGATGACACATTAGGAGAGACTCTGGTATTTAGGGGTGTGCTAGTGTGTGTGTGGGCAAGCGTTAGACAACATAAGCTGGCAGAGTGTTGGTGCAGAAGCTCAGGAGGAGAGAGGAGGGAGTTTTCACACCAGGCTGTGGAATCCAGTTTCCGTTTCTTCAGAGGCGTAAAAGCGGTTCTCAATGAGAGTCCGTTTACCCCAAGGATGATAACTAAGACAATGAATAAGATGTAGTTCTAAAAACTGTTGTCAATATTAAATAACAGCACAGTCCACACCACAAGTGCAACGATAAGTGCATAGCGAAACAATATTAGTGCGAATTGTTGAACGATAAAAACACTGACACCCAATTAGAATCAATCCTGCTACTTCGATGAGCTGGAAAATTTAAAGCAGCAGATGAGTGTGCGCTTAGAATAAACAGAAGATTCGATGGTGGGGATGCTAATATCATTATCTTTATAGTTATCATTCTTGGTGTGAATGGGTCTTAAGAGTGTTTGGGCTCTGACTTTGTTGGTTTAAAAGCAATCTGGGCTAATTTGCGGACGTAAACGACTAATGACAGTGCATCATTTTAGCATAAAATTGTGGTCAATTCTGGTAATCTTGTGGCCAGCACATTATATATTATGAAACACTGTCATTTTATTGTTTATTAACATGAAACAGTCTGTGTTACAGAATGTCAAATGCATATAAAGCTGCTCATCTCACAAGAAACAGCCTTTAGCAAGCAGCTTGCTTTTGTTGCCTGTTTTGCAAGTCCGCTGTGCTCATCTGTGCAAAGTTCTAGTAGTAAATCCAATGGCATTAGAGACATTCTGCTTCATTTCTGAGGTCACAAACCAAACTTTTGGTTGGGAACCGCATTAATCTTTTTGGGTCTGGTTTATGAGAACTAGAACAGTTTAGTCAGTATTAAAGTAATCTGGCCTAATTTAAATAAGTGAGCTGCAGAAGTAATGATTTGAGGTCGACTAGGATCAGTTTTAACAATTAATCGGCACCGTGATAGTTTTCTGGCTTGCATCGTCGTTGAAGCAACTGAGAAGGGTCTGCTGCTATTATACAGATATTATTCAGTTTTTGTTCAGTATCAACTATCAGTTGATTAATCTTTCGGCCAGTGTGTTCTAACCAAGCTATCGGTATTGGCAAAGTCCACTATCAGCTGACCTCTAGAAGGGATTTGTAAAAATTGCTTCACATCTGTGGCAGAAGCCGTTCAGGTAAACCACTGGTGGAGGGAAAGTGAACTCTGGTTCAGACCAAGTGTGAAAAGGCCCTGAGAGAAACACAGAGGCATCTGTCTGGATTCCAGTGTCTAAATGAGAGCAACTCAATCAGGAGCTCCTCAGCGGGCTGGACCTACATCGTATCTAACGAACAGGCTGCTGACGAGCAGAGAGGTGGAATGTCAGTCGCCACGGAAACAGCCAATAACGGGCTAGATAACGCCGTTACTGTCACAAAGCTGGCTTGTGTGCGTTTGAGGGCATTACACAGACAGGACGAAGTTCTCAAAGCGCTAACATCCTCCATTGGCTTGCGTGTGGGGCGTCTGTGAAAGACTCTCTTCATGTGAGAGCTGTAGGTCACGGCAGGAATGCCAGCGCTCCTTCAGGGCTCACGGACGCCATGAATACAGGCCTTTGACGAACAGGGAAATGTCACGTCGGGGTGGCAGACGGACTCGAGGCGTACGGGTCAGCTGGGGATGGAGCTTTCTCTCGGTAATGTCACCAAACAGAGGACGATCCCAGTGTATTACAAAACATTTCGGCAGCATGTTTTAGGGTTAGCTCGAGTTATTTCAACAAATCTAACCGGGATCGATAAAAAAAAAAAAAAAAGAAACATCAAAGAAATATTTTCATTAAACACCCTAAGAGAGAAACTCTGTCGCAGTACGCAGCATAAGTGAGCAGGGCGATAGCCAGTTTTTTGTTCCAGGGCACTTCCTACAGAGCTGAGGACTGATGAAGATGATGAAGAGCGTCTTTCTCACCTTAGAGTCAGAGTTGAGCTCCAGAGCCGGGCCGTTCTCTCCAGCGCCTGCAGCTTGACTGTAATCGCTCACGTTCACCACAGGAGCTGCCACACACACACACACACACACACACACACACACACACACACAGAAACATACCGTTAGTCAGTAGTCCACTTCTTCAAATATGAAGCCACTTCACGCTGTGAGTTTTGCACTATTTCCAGGTGACTAAATAAATGTAATTAAAAAGACATTCTCAACTTCAAATTAAGTTTTCCTTAAACTGTTATATCATTAAATTATTACATTTGTGAATTTAATTACAAAAGAAACATGCAGTGATACCAAACAGCAACTTGTAGTTATTTTTCTTTTAAATATTATAGTATAATTCTTTTAACTGCTGCGGTATTCTAAAAAACATGCTTACGCATTACAGAAGAGCAACAGTCACTCTACAGGACTCAACAGCGATCACTAAATATTTACAAAATTACTTTTGCATCGATCCGTAAGCAATATCAGAGATGTGACGCTCAAAAGCAGAAGGTAATTTATCCACAAATGGGAGAAAAACACTGGATTTGAGAGACTATCCTCTATAAATGCTGAAATTCCCTCACATCCCCACGAGAAATCATTAGAGGTCAGCTTCACTCTGGCCCATGTAGTGACAGAAATCCCTGCGTACCGAAAAGTGCGCATGTGTAGTCAAGAGCACAATATTACAACTACAACTTCAGAAGTAACACCAGCCGATGTTTTTACTTTGATTGCTCTTTTGATCAGACATTCAAGAGAACAGATCATCTGACTTCAACTGGTCCCCGTTTACTGAATTCATCATCCCTGTGCTGATCTCAGGCATCCACAATATAGCATACCCTACTATTTAAATTATTAAAATGGCATGTTCTGTAGCTTTATATACTAAAATAAACATAAGTAAGCCAGTATTTCATTCCAAACGCGGCCAAAACCTCAGCTGGGACTCTGAAGCCCCTGAGGTCAAACGACAGGCACGTCCAAAGACATCAATCACACACAGAACACACACAAAATCTTGATATGGTTTACGTAAGTGCTCTTAAGAGAGTGTGTTCTGGTAAACGAGTGGAGCACTACAGTCCACACTATAGAGTACTAACACTTAAACGTGCTGCTCTCCATGAAGAAGCTGTGAATAATGGATCAGAGGGTGCTGAGGAACGAGAGCGCTTCGGCATGACCTGCTTTGAGCGGTGTGAAAGTAGGCTAATGTAGCCTGTGCTGCTGGGACGTCCGCTTCATCATGTCACCCCGTGACAGCTCTGAGACGCAGCACAACTGGGCCACCTGCAGTCCTCCTCGCATCCACCAGGGGGCGTCCTCAACATGACCAAAACACCGCTGAGAAACAGGAGAGGAGCTGGGAAAGCTGATTCTCAGAAGCTTTCATTAGCGTTCGTACCGACTCGCCGGGATGATGTATTTTGTTATGATGGATTATTGAGCATAATTCAGCCTGAGAGCGTTAACGCACTGCCCTCTGAATGAGGTGAACGCTGACCACGTGCTAACCAGTACAAAATAAAGGGCTAGACGCTCTAACACAGAACACACCCTGACTGTTGGATGGCCCGGCGTCACGTCCAGGGCAGACGAGAGACGCTGCTGACAGGGACCAGAGCTCAAGCTATCTTTAGCCTGATCGCTCGCAATGTTGACCAAACCACTTCTTAAAGGAATGCTCCTCATAACACTGAAGCTCCATGAAGAGAATGGTCACATTTTCTTCTCGACACGCCCCTTTATTATGCAGATGTGGTCTGAACCAATATCTCCGTCCTTCGATCACTAGATCTCACTGCTGCTGGATAACAATGTTGAGTACAGCCATCAACAATCTGCTAAAGCTTTAGAAATGCATGGCTGAAGCTTATTCTTAATCGCGTGCCTTTTCATCTGTTGTTCATATTTTACAGTTAGTTTTGTGAATTATTCCAGACATACAGGTGGTTTTATTTAGAACGTTTCAGTGCGTTTATAATAAATGTTTTTAATTCTATTAAACCAAGAAGCATGAAAGCTGCAACCAAAACAAATGTTTAAACCTTGGCAAATGAATGAGAAAAGTAATTTCTCAAAACTAATGAAGCTGCAGCATCTCTGCAAAGCAAGTAAAAGCAGCACTTCAACACCGATATGCTGGAAATGAAGCGCGTCTCTATCACAGTGACAATCTCCAGCATGGAAACACACAGCATGCTGTAAACGAGGGAGTGGCTACAGTGTGACCGTTAGCCAATCACAGCAGTGCTCCTGCAAGAGGAAACGCCCTTTAAAACTGAGCTATTTTCCAGACAGAATAATTTTTTTTTACAAATATTGGGCCTTTTTTTTTGATGGGAAACTTTCTGCAAACTAAGCTTGATGAATGTCAGAAGTTCTCCTGAAGTACTACAGAAAACATCTGTGAAATAAGTCTGCCGCTGCAATGCCGAGAGGACTTACAGGTTAAAATACTTACATCGTTTACGAGTTTCAGTGTTCTTCTGCAGTGGTTTGTTTGTGGAGCGTCTGCTTTGAGCCTGATCAAATGAGTTTATCATGAACACATAATACTTTCTGTGCTTCATTCTGCTCTGCCAATAAAACCCTCATTTCCTCTTAGCTCATCTCTTCTGCTCGATCCACAGACAGGAAACAGATGTCCCCCATTTCCTGTGTCTGTCCACGGCAGAGAGCCGGGACAATAAGGCTACGTCTATTCATGCGCTCGGACACAATACAACACAAGATCAGCCCTCAGCCCAAAACATATCGGGACACGAGAAGAAGCGGCGGCGGCAGACCAACCATAGATAAACAAACCTGGGCCCATTCATAAAGAGAGGGAAATAGATGCTGAGCGATGATTTACTCACTGCAGGTCAGAGAGCGCACGTCTGTACAGAGCAGACCCTCAGTTTAGAGATCAAGAGTCTTATAACGCGTTTATTAATCTGTCGTCTTCATGTGGACTGCTGCAGCAGAGTTATCATTCTACTGAAGACATTTATAATGTAGGTTAAACTAGCACACACACACACACAAACACACACACACACACACACACACACACACACACACACACACACACACACAAACACAGAGACCTCAGCTGAACGGCTTCATTCACCGCTGGGAGATTTCCTGCAGATAAAGAGTTCATAACCTGGAAGCTCACACGGCCTGGAGAAGAGTTCACTGACAAACACACTGCGTCACGCCTGCTGCGCTAACATCAGCCGTCACGCTTGTTTTCTGCTCCTCTGAGGGTACAGATGAGATTTGGGCATGCTGTATTGAAAAAGAAACAGGCGCTGTGCCTCAGTGACGACGCTGACTGGAGACCAAAGAGTTTGTGGGAGCAGATAAAGACATCCTGTGCGTTTCTGTGTGAGGGCACTGGTGGACACACACACACACACGGCTCAGTATATTTCCAATCGGACCAGGCTGTAATAGCGCTCTTTTGTTTCACTACTCTGACTCTGCTGTCAAACTCCTGCACGCGTGTTTTTATTTACCACTTTTTCAACTACGCTGACGACTGCAGCCATCTCTGTTAAACACTAATCAGATGTTTTCTTTTCAGTCGGTTTGCTGCACATCTGTTCAACACAGTCACAACACCGGAGGCTTTCATTAGGCAGGTCTCAAGCACCTAAACATGAAGTGAAAAACATATTCATCATGATGAAGTGAACGCTCTCTTCTCTGTTTTCATGCCACTGGCTGCTCATCGAAAAGGACCGAAACCGGATTTAGATGTGAGATTGAATCTAAAAGAGCGAAAGATGAATGACGTTTGACAAAAAACATTTCTTTCTTCTGTTTGAGCTTGCTTTCAAAAAAACAGTAAGAGATTACTGCAGTATGTCTATATGTTTAAATAACTAGTCCTTATTTTTTCAATAAACAATGCAATGCATGCATTTCAGTAACAATAACTTGCCTCCAGATGGGGGACAAAGTTTTAAAAAATTAAAGATTTTGAAAAAAAATGGAGCTGTATTGCCTAGCCCATATTTCCAATTCACTGAAATAGCCCATGTCAAGTTTTCACATGAACCTTGTTCTGAACCCATGGAGAGCCGCTTCATTCGGTGAGGGGGAAGCTAGTGTTAGTGTGACACACAGACAGAGTACCTCCATCAAGACTGCGTGAGATGCGTTTGCTGGAGGTGCGCTGGAAGTAGGGTGCGGGCCGGTCGATGAGGGAGCTGGCCTGTCGCGTCTGGGCCTGCGTTCTACCGCTGTAGCGGAACTTGGAGCCTAGAGTCAGGAACTTGGTCTTGGTGGGCTGCTCGGGAGAAACCAACCTGTGAACAGAGAGACAGACATCACACAGTATCTACAGACGTCCAATCAATCATCAAGAACAGGTTTGGGAACCAAAAATCAATTCAAACCCCACAATCAGATTACTGAACAACACCCATCTATTACTGGTCAAACTGCAACGTTACAGAAAAGGTGAAAAGGGCTTCTGTTGCAAGATTCATTAGCGTCTACAGGTTCAGCATTACTTTTCTTTCATTTGTGTTGGTCTTTTAATGTGGGCCTGATAAGACTCGGTAGATTCATCAATAATAAGAAAAGTAACCCTGTGGGTTAAATTTAGGTTTAATGGTAGGTTTAGTTAATATCTGGTAGACACTATAATAAGCACTGTACATAGTATGTACATGCAGAGCGGGACTAAAACAAAAGCTATTGATAATGTTGACTGAGATCACCACATCAACGAACTGCATTCAGTTACAAGCAGAACCATCAGCGACAAACGTTTACTTTGGCAGAAATATATAACGACTGACGATTCTGTTCGTTAAAACTGAATGGCATGAGCGCAAAATGAACACATTAAGGGAAGTCCAAATTAAGGACAGCATGTCACAGATGATCAGCATCTCCAGCTCAGCAGAGCATTCCTTCAAGCCTGTCCTGTTCTGCTCCTCAGGTGTCACTGAGAAAAAAGAAGTGTTAAAAACGGAGGAAAAGAGGAAGGTTGAACTTGGATGAAGAGCATCGGCACGTGTTTGAGAGAGTAATCCCAGAATCACAGCAGCTCTGCAGTGTGTTTGAGTTCAGCGCACCAAACATTTGTAAAAAAGTAAAACAGGTGGGAAAAAACACATTTTAGAAAGGGATGAAATTATTGGCCAAAGCAGTGACGTTTAATTAGTGCATCTCTTCCTCTTCTGCTAGTTACAGCAGAAAATAAACATCAGGAGCCGAACAACTTACTGAAATCAGTCCTGTTTTGTGTAAGCGGTGTTTCACCCGCACAAAAAGATGCCAATAAAACAGCTGAAGAACAACGTCAGAAAAGACCATCAACTGTAAATCAGCTAAAATATCAAATATGAGAGGACACGAAAGACAGCAGCGCACCTGAAATCATGTTAGATGTGTCACAGCTCTCTGGAGACACACACACACACACACACCTCACTGTGCTTCTTATACGCTACACTGATCACACACATGACATAAGAGAAGATGACAACCTGTTCGTGTCCAGCCACCTTCACGCTCTCATACACACACACACACACACGAGCTGCACAATTTTGGATAAACTGAAAATCGGCGAATCTTTTAATAATTAAGCACACGGCTCATGCTCCAGGACAGATTCTGGTCCTGTGAGGTGTAAGCTATGATTACCTGAAGAAGGTGTGGTGCTCAACGCAGACTTTCCAAACTCTTTTGGCAGCCTTGTGGTTGGGGAGCTTGAAGCCGACGGTGCTCTCGAACTGCTCGGCCTGACACACACACACACACACACACACTGATGATGTTATCAGTGTTACGGGCCGCGATCGCCATCAGCCTCAGACATGTGTTTGGCTCAGTCCTACCTCTCCTGGCCTGATCTTGATGTAGAAGTTACTGCGTTTGTAGGAGATCTTGAGGATTTTGGGCCAAGCAAAGCGGTTTATCCGCAGACGATCCTTATAGATTAGCAAACCGTTTGCACACACTCCCAGCATGATATCCACTCCCTCAGAGTCCTGGAGAAGAGAGGAGTCTTTAACTAAAAACAGGTAACACTTTATCTTACGGTAACAACTGTACAGTATAATTAGTCAAAGTAGTACTGAGTAACATTACTAAATAAAAGTACTTATTATGGGGTTAAGACCAGGGTTGGGTGTCATTTGGTTGTTTTTTTCCAATACCAGTGCCAAAATAATACATGGTTCCTATACTGAAACTATATCATTCAGAATGCTGATTGTGTGAATGATCGGTCTTTGTTTTGTTTTGCTCTGAGAGCTTCAGGACACTGGTTTAGTATGTTTTGAAGGATCGCTCCGGTTTATTACTGACATTTCTCCAATAATCTGGACTCGTCGCTCACTTCTACAGTAACACTGGAAGTAAAGCAGGTCAGCGTTCCCGAGAGGTTCAGAGAAGAACCCGACACCCGCTGTTACAAACAATCACTATAAATCACTCCGAACTCTTCAGTGTCTTAATAGAATTATAAACGGCATCCATCTTGGCGCTCACTGCCGCCGCTCCAGCACTTATCTGAATGGGTTTATGTAACATCCTAAATGGATCTTTCGGGCCGTGGAGCACTGATTATTGATCAGTCTGTGTTAACCGAGATCGAAAGCGCCGATAACAGATTGAACTCAGACTATCTGTCGCCATCGCTGAGGCTTTTAACACGAGCACGGCTCCCGCTGATCTCTCACACATCAGTGCGTCAGTAAGTGCTCAAAACCGCAGGTCTCCGGTGACCTCTGACCCCCGGAGGAGAGAGGCTGAGCCTCAGGCTGCAGAGAGACTCACGGATCAAAACAGGAAATAATTCACATGTGAGAGTTTTTTCTTAGTGACGTTTTTTCGCTCGCAACTGTGTGTTGGAAATCTGAGCAATGTAAAAAAAGATTTTATTTTTTTTTAAGATTCAGTTTCACATATTTTATATTATTTCAATTTGTAACGAAAGTGTGTTATAATGGTTTTAATCTTAGTAAAGAATAAAAACCCTGACTAACAAAGCCCCATGTGTCAGATTGTAAAGGTCATGAGATTGTGAAGAACAAGCACGGTGTTAATGGAGTATGGCAGGCTTCACCTTCAGTTTGCAGAGACCGAGACACACGAGAGGGACAGACTAGAGACGGTCACCAGTCCCGCTGGGAAAAGAGCCGGAGAGCTGATATTCCTGCGACGCTTTAAAAATGGCAACAGAATATTTTTCCCAGACTCACTAAGTGTTTGTTCAGCTGAAGCTCCGGCCGGGGCCAGAGGTCAGCAGGCCACAGATCTAACTTTAATACTCAGTGCTTTCCACAGAATTTTGTGATACTGGTGACGTCACATATTTATGATGTCATTGCGTCAAATTTGCGTTCAGACGAGTTTTGACACTTCAGATCTGTTCTGCTCTATGAACGGACACACACTGCAAAACACCGTACTAGGAAACACTCTCACTATACTCCTTAAATCCTGATTTATCATCAACATCGTCTAAAATAAACCAATAGATCTAACTTACACTAAAAGGCAACTAGATGCAGTGGTTTTGGCTCATTCTCGGCATTTGAGTAACAAATTATAAAGATATTAAGAGGCGAATTATGTACACAAGTCCAAATAGTTAGTGAGCCACAGGTGCTTGGAAGTGCTGTTTTGTAAAGTATTTAATGAGGAGTCTGCCCCGGTATGGCCGACTGAAAGCGCTGTTTCTCTGAAGGACTTCAAAGCTTGGGCTCACGGCCAGCACTGGAGACATCTTTCAACTGAACCATAGCTAGGTCACTATGCCAATTTGTCGATATGTACCTGTTATGGAATAAAAGCAGCCGAAATGATGGGAAACACAGGAGTCCGTCAGAACGAGCAGAATGAAACGGAGAGGGGAGATGTTCATTATCTCAGATAAAAACAAGTGTAAGAGGACAATAATAGTAATAAAAACTTGGACGAATATACATGTGTGGGAAGCACCGAATACTGGTCAAATTAAACGGCTGAACAGTGCATGTATCCATATATGAGCTTCATGTGGAGTGCTAGTGAGCAAAAACAGCCACGGGCTGATGAATACAGAGACTGCTGAACATAAGACACTGTAGTCTGGAGATGGTCTACCTTGGCGTGATGCAGGTCTACGCCGTACATGGAGAGCTTCTTGGCATTTTCCAGAAACTGTGCGTCCGCCTGGGCCGGAGTCATTCCCCTGAAAGAGCAGGTGGAGACACGAGATGGGTGTTATCAGGACACATCAGCACTGAGCAGGTCGCAGCAGATTAGCGCCGATAATCCTCTGATCATCACGACGACTGGAGGCTGAGGAGCGAAGTGCCCACATTCAGCTCTTTTACTGCAGAAACTGAAATCATGAGATCGCTAGTGTCTGGCTGAGCGAAGCAAACAGACGGAAGCGCTTTACTCCCTGCATCTCATGACTCCAGAGCCACCCGTGGAAGAATACTCCTGCTGCCGAGCCTGGTTTGACACTCATAGGCTAATTGGATCAGAGCTGCCAAGCAGGAACATGACAACACTGTCAGTCCGCTCCCAGTTATTATTTCACATTTAAAATGCACAGCTAGTAACTACATCAGAGTAACTACAAGATCAAGACATTTCATTCATTACATGCATCGAAAACAGTGTACCATAAGTAATATTGGATTTTTTAATATAATAATATTAATAATAAGGGGTAATACTTAATCTTAAGGTGTCCTTGTTACACGTTACTTGTACTTGTACAATAAATTATGCATAATTACTTGCAAGTAACCCTAACCCCAAACATATAGTAAGTACATGCAGTTAATTAATATTACTCCGTACCTTACACTGTAACAGGGACACCTCAAAATAAATGCATAAACCCATTATTTTTCTCATACTAGCAAAATCTACATATTAAATGTGTCAAATAATGTTGTATATACGGTCTTCCTGTGACAAGGTGCAATCAAACTCCAGACACAGTCCATTCTTTAACTTAAAAACATTAGATCCATAAAGAAAATTCAAAATGCAAGACGTTTAATAAAAAGCCTAAGCGATGCAGGGACTCCTATTTTGAAATGTGTGTGAGTTACTTCCGGCTCATTCAAACAGATAAAGCAGATCAAATAATCAACCATCTTCTACACACAACATCACATAGTAAACCCTTTCATAATTCATCAACAGCAGGCCGTAAGCAAACACCTGACACAGCTGTGCGTCGCTGAGCGAAAGAAAACCCCAGTGTCATGTTCTGACTTTGATTTGAATTTTAATCATCACAGTAAGCTATATCGCGATTCCCGTTTTTCTGTCCCTAAATGTAATCCCTCTTAAAACATCAGTGAAGACGCACTACGTTTGTGGAGGACGACTGCTGTCAGACCTGTGGGACTTGTGCAGCTCCACCACCTTCTCCTCCAGCTCCTTGGTCTGGTTTGGGGCGAACTGGAAGTCTGAGATGTAGTCGAGGCGGTGCTCCTCGGGGTCGTGGTCGCCGAGCTCCGCCTGCAGGGTGTAGGAGCCCAGCAGAGCGTGTGTGACGAAGGAGCAGGGCAGCCGACCCGAGGCGATGTCCTGCCTCAGCTGGAGACACAGCAGATACCTGCAGAGAGCAGGGGAGAAGACATGAGCCGGCGCTCACCGGTGACCCCCACGACCTTCAGAGAGGACCGCTTCTGTACCTCGTGATGTCCTCCGTCAGCTGAGACGGGTCCGGGGGGTAAAACTTCACACTGAACGAAAACTGCCACTGAGAGTCTGATGAAAAACACACAGAGGAGGACAGTGAGAGATGATTAAACGTAGGGCTGGACAATCATTCAGTGTCAAAATACATCGCAATCTGTGCACTTTCTGATACTTCAACATACATTATCAACGTTTCCTATTTGTTGTAGTTAACTTTAACTCTATTCGGAGTTCTGCTATCCGATTGACTAATCCTAAGCACACCCAACACTAAACTTATGCTAGGGGGGTAACAGTCTTCTTGGCAGGGGTCATAATTCATATACATGGTAAGAGCATCTAGGGTAGTTCATATAGGCCTCAACAAAACAGTTGTGAGAAATCAGACATTAGCATTAGGATGGATTCGTTTTCTCTGAGGATCACAGAGTTTGCTGAAAATTTGTACCGAATTAAAAACACTAAATATTTCTCTAACGACCACCCCAAAAGGGCTTCCGATGAACGCATCGCTGAAGATCCCAGGAGTGTGTGCGTGAGCGAGCGCTCACTTGGTTTTTAATAAAAGCCAGAAACACAAGCAGCACTTCCACAAGCAGATGTGCTGTAAAGCTGTAGGGTGGAGGGCCTGGCAGTGATCATTCAGTCCATCAGCTCAGGCCGTTCATCATTCAGACAGCAGAAAGACAATGGCTCTACATAGACATCAGTATTCTCATTACTTCCCTTGTTCTATATAAGACAATATTACGATGAAGGGGTTTACATGACCTGCATTCAGAATATTCCTTTCATGTTCCCCTTTTACATGTTATAGTTCATAGATGGATTAATGTCACACGTCATTACATCCCCACACAACGCCATCCAGCGATCTATACAGCAGTCTTCATGATGCCATATGCAGAGAACACATCTCGTTGTTCTCATGCAGCGGTAGCGGCTGATCTGGAGCTGCTTGAGCTCTGGACGCTGCCTGTGATGTTGTGTTGGCTCGGTGGAAGGAACTGAATGTAATCCACGAAGCACACAGCAGAGTGAGGGGAATGATGCGCTCGACTCTAGTTCAGGTCAGTGTGCTGCGCGCTGACTCGGGGTCAGAGGTCAGGACGCAGCGCAGCAACGTCAACCTCATTCTTTCAGTGAGAGTCTCTGGAAACGAGGACACAGCTGCCGTTTTTATAGACGTGTCCTTCAGAAGGAGAGCTGCTCTTGTGCGTTTCCTCTCTCTCTCTGTCCTGTTTTTCTATTTTCAGCTCTCCTCCAGACGCTCTACAGACGCAGAGACTGAGTCATAACAGCAGATAAGACGTCTGATTCACCTGTGTGTGTGTGTGTGTGTGTGTGTGTCACATATACTGCACATGACCGCATGTCAAACAATGGCACACTTCAGAGTGAACAGGAAGTGTTCAGCACACACACTCACTCATTAAAGCAGAGTCCAGAGCTATAAAAACAGATGTTAACCCTGTAAAGCTACAGAGAGCTTAGAGTTTTTCCTTGGGTTTAACTTATTCTTACGGTTATATCTCAGCTGAATGTGTCAGAGTAAGTGCAGTCATATCTCCAGATGAACTCTAACTGGACCCGAGCAGCTCAGCTTTCAAGAATCTGATCATCAGGATCTTTACTTTCACTGTTCTTTAGCGGAGCAGGGATCTTCACAAGCCTCCAAAACATCTCCCATCTTCTGAGGAGCCTTTATTTCTTCAGCTCTACATTATATATGGATCATTTCAGTCTCATCTTGAAAAGACATAATTGGTGATACTGCTGATATTTAAAAGATATCTGCTGTTTAAAAGATCTTACTGATTCACGTAACAAGCAGCAGAATTTCATATCAATATCAGCAACTGCAGCCAATTGACCAGTGAATAAAAAAGCCTGGTGCATCAGATATGACATACACATGCCGCACGTGACTGTGAAGACGACAGATCAGAATGTCTTGTGGACGACTGTGTCTGTGAATGAGGAATGTGCTCTCACTCCACCCTGTGCTGTGTGCGTCACTGATAATTACAGCTGCTCCAGCTGCAGACTCTGTCAGACTGTCACTTACTCAAACCCACCCCGACCAGCTCATGAAGAGAAAGAGACAGCACGTACTGCGGGTCTGACGCTTGATCTCCTTGGTAGGGTCCAGCCAGCACTGAAACACAGAAACACAGAGAGTGAGTTCAAAGGGCACCTGCGTCCACCTCATCCTGACTGTGCGTTCAGATTCTTCCTCTAGTCTTTGCTGATTGCATTGTTGTACCATATTGTGTAGTTTTCTTCGTATAACGTGGTAATTCGCTTAAAAATCTCAGTTAATGAATCTTTTTAATATCTTCATACATATAACACAAGTAAACTAAGCTTCTCACGATGAAGAAAAAGCAGATGAATCCGTTAATAAGATCAATTTACTGTAAAAAGTGGAACATCAAATCCCATATCAAAGTTAATGAATGATACAAGGATGGGAGTGAAACGGTTCTTTTAATTTCTTCAAATATATAACTCTTATTCTAGTCACAATTCTGGTAAAGACGTTAATATGTGCTTAAGTAATAATAAACAGCCCAGTAATATTCATGCTAATAAGCAACTAGTTATTAATGGACACTAAAGTGCTTTTAATGATCTTAATAACTCGAAGTATTTAAAGTGAGAAGAGTAAAAAAAAGCATGCTTTTTTTAAATCCACTATTATATTGTATGTTTACAGACTATCCATCGTATTAATTATACAACAATGAGCAATTTATAGAAAAAAACAACTCTTTCAAAGCAAAAGTAATTAAATTACAGGAAATAAATACTTAGTAACTAGTTACACCCAGTTATGAAACACTTTGTTTACGAAAACAAAATGTAATTGTTTCAATTTGTAAAGATTAATTAAATTCTCAGTCTTATTCGTTAGTTTGACAATTTGGTAATAAATCTGGATTAAATCCAAAACAAAGAAACAAAATAAGAAAAAAAATAAACCGATTTTATTATAGGGCGCTACTAAAGTGTCTGAAACATATGGCCTCGATTACTGCACTGAATGATTGATAACAAAACCCACTCACAGAACTAGAAAAACAACATGCCTGGCCAATCCCATGATGCACCTCTAAAGTAAACGTTCACGCTTCACCAGAGACTGATGTGAGTGATCTGCTGCTGATCAGCGCGTGTCTTGGGTTTGATCTCAGAGCATCAGTGTTCTGGAGGAGGGCCAGTAGAAGATGCGAGCGCACAGGATGCACAAATTAATAACCATTTAAACAAAACCCCATTCCGACCCAGCGCATGGATCACGCAGACCGCCGTTTCTGGAACTCATGCATCTGGCAGACGTTCGATTACTCACTCTCACGAGCTGAACATGGACATGGACGGCATCGGTGAGCGCTGTGGGATGTTTCTGCGTGTGAGTGACTCAACTCACCCTCTGCTCAGCATTGTCTTTGAAGCTCAGGCCGAAGTAATCCTTCTCCAACAGATTCAGGTGATCGCAGACCTGAAAAAACAGGTACTGGCCTTTCGCCCGTTTCTAGAGAGAAGAGGAAAGTGAGAAAAACACACTTTACAGTATAGCACACGCTTTCTGTCAAGTAAATGGTGTCCAAAACAAACAAAACATTCATCGTATGGGCAAGAAAACAAAGGGATTTTTTGGTTTTGTTACATTTTATGGAAGACAGACTATAATGGTGAGTGAACGAGGACAGAAGTGTGATTTTTGGCTGGTATGTAAAGTATTCCTGGAGCGGGTCTGGATGGTGACTGCGTGGAGTCTGAGATGCTCTGAAGCGCCACACAAAGACGCCAGGTCATAATGGGCCTATTGGAGCCGCCGGACACCGGCAGACAGCCGTGTGTGTGTGTGTGTGTGTGTGTGTGTGTGACTCCTGAAGAATGAGAGCTTCTTTCAAAACACCAGGAGCTTCCAGCATTAGTCACTGAGAACATCTGAAGACAACAGCCCTGACGTTCAAGTGCTTGTGCACGCTTTTCAATCAGACAAAACTAAAGATAAAGCTCAAATGTCGTTATCCATCAACCACCGTCTCATGCCCCATGATGCTTTGCACACACACATTATCAACCCCAAAAGCTCATAAAAATATTAATAACATTACTATATTTACTGAAGTAATATATGCTATATTACAGTATATGTGACCCTGGGCCTCAAAACCAGTGTTAAGGGTAATTCTTTTTTCATTTATATATCATCTGAAACAATATTTTCAAATAACTTTTATTTGAAATGATTTGTTTCAGCTAGAAACTAGGACACTTTACGAGAAGCTCTATGTCCTTTAATAAGCAGTAGACCAGACAAAACTGGACATGGTTGTGAGATTTAAACCATCTATACCATTTAGAATTAGGCAGCTTGTTTAAAAGATCGTGTTACAGCTGTTAGAATTGCTGTGATTGTTTTTTTCCAGTTTGCTTTCAATAAAAGAAGTGTCAAGTTATACTGTAATCACGATCAGAAAAAGATCTTTTCCCTCCCATTCTTTCTTCTACGTGGAGAAGTGTCCAGCTCTCACTAAACTTCCTGTTATCAGACACTTCATGGAATAAATTGAGAGTGGCTGACGACAACAACAACATCATCTGATGCTGCATCCGTGCCAGGTGTCAGCTTAAGTCTCATATTAACTACACACGCAAACAAAAACAGAGAGAGTCTTAATCTGTCCGGTTATGACACGACAGAACACCATAAGCTGCTGTTATGGGTACAATTACACAAACTAATCCCAGCGTTCACTCGCAGCAGATTTACTGATGAGAGATCAGATGCTGCTTCAACACACACACACACACGCACACACACACACACACACAGC
The DNA here is from genome assembly GCF_018831695.1 of Puntigrus tetrazona. Lineage (NCBI taxonomy): Eukaryota > Metazoa > Chordata > Actinopteri > Cypriniformes > Cyprinidae > Puntigrus > Puntigrus tetrazona. The sequence goes on from NC_056718.1 coordinate 799,692, forward strand.
TAATGGATTTGAGTTTGCGTTGGGCTGACAGTGGCTGTTCCTGCACTGGTGAACTGCATTAGGTGAACAAACACTAGCATCTCACACACAACACGGCTGTCTGATGATAACGTGTCGCTGGCCACGGAAAGCTGAATCCAAGCCTGAACCTATAGTGTCAGCACAACAAACCAGAGCAGAAGCTCAACACACACACACACACACACACACACACACACACACACAGAAGAGCATGAATATCAGATGATCCTGATCCAGAGTAACAGGAAGTGGCCGTGTGATTATTTCACCACAGTAAAGTGCTGCTAGACATTAAACAGTGACAACTAGTATGACGTAGATATATCGATGAACATGAAAATAAAGCGCTGGAGATGTGCGATATTAAAAGAAGTTCATAAAAGCATAATACGCTGTTAAAAAAATCCATTTGAAAGCACATGCACTGAAGAGCCAATTCACAATTATGTTAAAATGCATTTCTTCCCAAGTATTCATGTACACTAACTAGTCAGGTTCTGTATCTAAATGCTTAATCTGTTCAATTCAATGCAATCCGATGATGACAGAGATGAACAAAAAAAAAAAAATGTTCCTCAAAGGATCATGATGGTCATATTCGAGACTCGTTGACAAAAAAAAATATTTCTAGAGAAGCAAGCTGGTTTGTTTCAGCCCAGTGATTGTTTATCTGGAAATATCACTACAGTTATTACGATGTTTACTTGATAGAAATCAGTCACTAAAGCAGCGGATGACAAAAGGTTTTCAAAAAGCATTTCAAATGATACAGTAGGCTTTATAGGCTTAAGAGATAAATGGTCAGGTGCTCAAGTCTTAGGGAGGAGCTGTGTGCGCTGCTGGTATTCATCTACAGAAGTGAAGGATGCATTGGATTATTATGAGCCAATGCCTAGCAGCTATAAGATCACATGCTCAGACAGACATGAATGAATAGAAAAGACTAGATCTACTAGAAAGAAAAGAAACTAAAGGATCAGAGAGAGTACATGAATAAATGACAGCCAGCGCCTAAAAGAACATGAAAGAAAGAAGATGAATGACAACAAAAGAAGGAACTCCAACTGTAGACTCAATAACACCGTGAATAAATTCATTGTAAAGTCCTAGAGAATCACCGGTGGGATGTTTGAGCAGGGTTTAGGCAGGATCGGCGAGAGAGTGACTGTGAATGAACGTCCTAAAGCATTAGTGTCAAACACAGCTGAGGCCTCAGAGAACCCAGAGATCAGGGTCTCCATCTCCTCTTGATAGCCATGTTACTCAATAAAAATAAAAAAACAGGCTTCCACGAAAACACACTCTGTGACAGGATCTCTGCGTTTACAGCATTAAAAACATAATACCATATGCCTCCTGCTGTTATTTAGGTCACTGCGCTCTGATTGGCTGAGAGCTCCTGTCAGTCTTCTATTTGCTCTCCGGAGAGACAAGAATCACAAAAATATGGTGCGGCAGCACTCCTAACATCCATGCGGGGTCGTTGAGCAGTCCTGAGAGCCCTCATTGTCCCCACCGTCCCCATAAAGCGTCACGTCTGGAATGCTTTGTGTGGATCTGCGGCTTATGCGTCCGGGTGACCCGGAGACAGTGGCGCTCATCTCTGAGCAAACATGCCACCGTCTCATGCATGAATACACCAGGACAATAGCACTTAGCGATGCCTCAGCACTTTCCGGTGACGGGACAAAGCAGAGGCTGTTCAGAGCTCACAGAGCGGCCCGTAATGAGAGCCCGAACCATCCATCATATCCCAACACTCACCTGCACTGCTTTGCACTTCAGCCTCCGACGACAGGTTCTCCTGTTCCTCAGATTTACTTTGAAGGTCTTCAGAGCACAAATTTATAACAATTGCTTCACATACGATTTAAGATATTAGAAAATGACATTTAAATTACTTCAAATCATTTATAAAATGTGTAATAAAACATTTTATGAACCCATCAGGCTTTTAAATTCTCATGTGTGTAGCGGTGTACTGTGACGAAATCTGGCGCTGTGTGAAGGTTTAGAGTTTTTAAAGCGTTACAGACCAATGCAATGCAAGCAATGGCCAATTTAAAAAAATGAGCATTTCAAAGTCACAAATCTGTGTGTAAATTTTATTAACCAGATTTTTGTATATTAAAACTGTCAGGATAATAGATCAGTGTTTAGTGACTGCAGCTTAAAAAAAAACCCTGCTGCTGTCATTTTTGTTAAACTACAAAACAAAACAGAAAATCATTGCTCCTGTTACTTCCAGCAAAAATTACTAAAAACAAATTTTCTTTTTGCCTTTAGTTGTTTGAGCAACAATAATGCCACAGACAAGAGTATGTATACTAGATATTATAATATTAAAGTCAAATAGACTTTTCTAATATGGCATCAGGCAATAAGCTATATTGCAATGTGGTCTCTTTGGGGTGACACTAAATGTGTTGTTTACTTGCAGAAGACAAATAAGTCTTTAGTAGTGTATTTAGAGAAAGGGGTGTAAAGCAAGTGGTGGTTTTATAGATAGACATCAGTGCCTTGAATTTTATGCAGGCAGCATTTGGTAAGCAGTGCAAATTAATAAATTAAGATGTGATTTTTTTTCTACTTATTAAAGACTATTTTTGCTACCAAATTAGTTCCAGAGGTTTGATAGAAGTGGAGTTGTGAAGGATGTTTCGAAAGACAAGGCCTGACCTTCTTGATGTTGAATGAAATAAATCTGTAGGAACGACCAGTTTTTACAATGTGGTCTGAGAATCACAAATCCAAGGTTTCTGCTGGTTTTGAAGAAGTTATAGTGTTAAGATGTGCTGGCTGTGAAATGATTGGTTTGTCTTGGCAGGGCTGAGTTAAAGGTCCAGCACAAAATGTTAGCCAAGCTGAGATGTGAGCAGCTATCTTCAGATCATCATTAAGATGTAGAGTTGAGTGTCATCAGCAAAAAAAAGCCATGTGTCTAAATGACAGAGCCTAGTGACTCCATGTAGACAGAAGAGAAGAGGACCAAGAACCGAGCCCTGACCTCTCTGAGATATCTAGAAGGACCTATCTGAGAGGTGAGACCCACTGGAGCCTCCCGAGAAGCCCTTTGCCTGCAGGATCTAGTGGCTGACTGTCAAAAGCAGAGGACAGATCCAGCAAGGTAAGTATTTGGAAGATTTGGAAACCTGCTCTTGTCAGTCTTAAGGCTTCAACAACTTAAAGAAGGGCCCAGGAGGTAATAAACACTAGTTAAACACCTAATTCAAGTGTTTCTGCACCGAATGGAAGAACAGACAGCGGGCTATAGTTTTTCAAGTGTTGGTTTCTTAAGTATTGGCGTTATATGAGCCTGGTTAAATTCTGAGGAGAGACACCAGTGTGAAGGGTTGTAATAATGATGTGAGTGATTGCTAGTTTACACTTGGCTTTTTGTTTACCATATTTGATATTTAACAACAAAAAACTAAATTATTCATAAAAAATAACCCTACTGGACTCAAATACACATCATTTACATTTTACTAACCAATTCAACCTATGTGTGTGTGTGTGTGTGTGTGTGTGTGTGTGTGTCCGTGTCCCCATCCCAGCAGTAACATCTTGGGGGTGTTGACAGAGCCCCAATGATCTGACCTCAAAAAACACTCAACACACTCAGAACTTCACTGTGGGGTCAGAGGTCATCGCACACATCTGAACCCTGCTGTAATCACAATGACTCATCTAATTACAGCTCATATCACACTCCTCCTGCAACTATTTTTATAAACTTTTCAAATTATATATATTGTGTATATACTATAAATACATTCTATTTTATAACGAATACACTTTATGCAATAAATCCAAGAAAGAGATCAGGAAGATGCTGGTGAGGCTGTACGACACACACTTAGCATCCATACAATCTTCATACAACCAACACACACGCATCTCCATCTACACAGCAAGCTAATTAGCACCTTAAATTATGATCACATCAATAGAAGGGAAACGCTGACAGACAGGAATAAAGCTTTAAACCGAAAGTCTGAAATGTCTTACCTCCACCTCACAGGAGAACTGGCTGCCGTCCAGCAGGGTCACGTGACACACCACCATCTTCATCTTCTTGTTGAGTTTGAGCGTTGAAGGCACACTTGCCTCCTGCTGGACCACTTGCTGTTCCTCTTTCTCCTCTTCCTCTTTCTTCTCCTCCTCGTTTTCCTCCTTCTCGTCGCTCTCCTTCACCTCCGATTCGCCCTCTTTCTCCTCTCTCACAGGCTGCAGACACACAAACACACACACTCTTTAGGTTTACACACACACACACGCGTGCGTGCACTCTGTTGTTTTCCAGCGGAGCGGATGGCTGCCGGATGATGTCACTGGGCGGATGCTGAAGGAACGGAGAGACGACTGAAGGGTTTTGGCTGAAGCGTTTATTCTGACGGAGCGCGAGTCCTCCTTTATGTTCAGCATCTGATCTGGATTACAGTCCCATCACATGCAGGTTCTTCTGAGATGATGATGCCTGAAGAATCTGCAGTGAACCCCAGAAGCTGCTGCAGGAGCTCAACCAGCAGATATGAGGACGAGCTCTGGTGTGTCTCAGCGCTGTGGCAGTGTAGTGAAGACCACGAATTTCTAACTTCAGCACAACACCTTGGAAAATACTGATATTCAATGCTAAATTTGAAAAACGTATTACTACTGCACTTCTGAGTACTCCATAAAAAGTATCCTGATTATTTTCCTGTATTTTATCTGCTGGTATTGAACCCTTACATTTTAAAGAAGTTTCTTCTGCTCACCAGGGTTGCAGTGATTGATTAAAAATTAGAGCTCTCAAATTTAATGCATGCGATTAATCCAAAAATTTTTTTACATTTTTTTAAATATTTTTTAAATATTTACCCAAATGAATCATTTGATAAGATTTGTACTCAACTTCTTGCCGTCATCACAGCACAGAAGGTTATCCATCATCATCATCATCATTATTATCATTGTGTGATAAAGGTCCAGCAAAGCCAGGGTCACACGAAATGTATACAGACAAATAAAAACAGGTCCTTTTGCTGATGTGTATTATATTTATAATATAAGTTAAGAACAGAAAGAACGTGAGTTTCAGCTAGAGCTTACATGTTAAGGCTTAATGTTAATGTTAACAAACACTATATGATAATGAACACGTGATTACGACAGGACATGGTTTGTATCTGATTTTCTTGAGATTCGGATATTTACATGAATTTGTACAGCGATACAAAAAAGCTATAAATAACATTTTAACAGTAAAAGACCAAACTCCACGTGTGATAGCAAAAGTACTCTGTGTACTATTAATCGATTATGTACGTTAGCATGACGCTAATGTAAGCTCTAATGCAGGTGCAGCTCTTAGTCCTCGTTTTTTGTGTGATAATACTGCATGTAGGTTTCGTTGTATTCATTTAGAAATAGTTTTGATATTAGTTGGGTCAAATGTTTTATTGCCAGTATAAGGCTGATTATAACTAGTTTCAACAATTTTACAGGCAAATCCTAGTGTTTTAAACTTAATTCATTGTGATCAATCACAGCCCATGGCTGAGATTAACGTGATTAAAATACAGTAAAAACTGTCCTGCTGTGAAATATTATTACCATTTCAAACAGATATACGTTAACCAAAAAGATCAAATCTGTGTTTTTTTAGCATCAGTTCTCCAGTCTTCAACGTCACACGATTCTTCAGAAACACTTCTGATTATCTCCTCACCTGTGTGTCAGCACTGCCGATAGACTTCTCCTCGTCTTTCTCCTTCTCCTCCGGCTGCACCTCCTCTCTCGCCTCCTTCACCTCCTCGCTGTGCTCTGCACCTCCTCCGTCCTCCTCCTGCTCTTTCGGCTGGCTCGTCTCCTCCTGGTCCTCCTTCACGACCTCCTCGCTCTCCTGCTTGGGCGGCGCTGCGCTCTCGCCGGGCTTGTCTTGGCTCTGGGACTTCTGTCGTTTAAGCCATGGGGGCAGGAAGCGGGAGATGCCCTTGTCTTTCTTCTGGCCTCCAGCGGCGGGAGGACTGCTGGGCTCCGGAGACGCAGTCGCCTCCTGGTCGCTGCCGGCCTCGGCGCTCCGGCTCTCCTCCTGCTCAGGAAGAAACACGCACGAGCCTGGACTTTAATCGGGTCTCATTCTCATATCAAGTCCTAAACCCCGAGAGGCCACCTAACGCTGCTCTCCGGCGATGTGAGGAAGCTTTATGTCTAGTGCACGTCCCACTCAATCTGCAGCAGGCTTTGTTGCTTCTGATGTTAGGAATCTTTCAAATTCTGGCAGTTTTGTTATGAAACACAAAATGTGCTTCTGTTCTTTAATGTGGGGTGAAAGAATGCATATTAAACACGAATGAAAGCAAGAAGAATATCGGTTTCAACCACATTAAAGATGACAATAAAACAGCATGTAAAATCCATTCAATTACAGTCAGCTAGAAAAGAACATTTGCTTTTATTTATTATTATTATAATTGTATATGCCGTCGAAAACGAATCAGGATTAAAGGATTCACATCTGTTTATGTTACGCAGATGTACTGTACATACTTATTATGTATATATAAATACACACAGAGTATATATTTTGAAAATATTCAGATGCATATACATTTATATATTCATATTCTTATTTCACAACGTATAAGATATAGATAGATTTCATCACGTAATAATGAAACAAGACTTTTGGGAACAGTCTGACATCAGTGACCTGGACCACTGACCCAAGAGAGGCTGCTGTTCAGCACAGGTTCAAAGATGTTTGTCCTTGGAATAAACTGAGAGTGCAGCACAACGTACAGACGGACGATATATGTATCCAAATGAATCAAGACTGAAATTCAAACCAATTGAATCCAAATCAAATAGTGTCGTGTTTTCCTGTCTATCCAGCCCGAGTGTACCTGTGGCGGGTCGGAGCTGGCCGAGGCGGTGCTGTCAGCGGGTTTGTCGGGCTGCTCTGTGTGCTGCTGGACCTCGGGAACCTTCTCCGGTTCCTTCTTCACGTCTGTCTCTGATCCCACCTCTGTCGTCATCACGCCCGGCACACTAACAGACACACGAGCAACAGTCTGTAAGAGCTCGTCATCCAAACACACCTTCCACACGCTCAACTAAACTCCACGCTGTACAGCTGCTGAGTTTTAGCTCCATTCTTTTCATGTACTGAGTGTTATGGTACTGATTTAATAAAACCAGGGACCGAATTAAGGGCATGAAAACTTTTGAACGTCGTCATTTTTATAAATGTAATTAGTATTTTCTCTTGAGGACTACTCTTATTTTGGAAAAATTATTATCTCAAGTAGGGGGCATATAAAAGAAATAAAAATAAATTAAAATTAAATCTTTTTTAAAGTGTTATTCATTAGATTTTTTCATAGAGCCATACATGAGCACTGAGGGAAAGTTATTTACATTTCTTAAGGTGCAGAGCAGACAGTGTGTGTGTGTGTGTGTGTGTGTATAAAATCCAAATGTCATGTTAAAAAAAAAAAAACATCTTGCGGGGGAGATAGATTCAGTGAAGAATGAAAAGCATCAAAACACTCTTTCATGTTGAATAAAGTCAGCCATCAAACCCCACCATGAGCAAACACACAGCACTAAGTGTATGTGTGTGTGTGTGAGCTCCACTTACACACAACAAGCTGAACAAACACACTCATGAGACGACCCATGATGCACTGCAGGAACATCAGCAGCAGACAGGCCAATCAGCCGCCGGCTCGATGACATCAACACTGTAACACACATCACGCTCAGACCCTGACAGGTCCTGGGACCCTCCAGTCAGGATCTACTCCTGAACCAGCGCTGGACGGTGTTCTCATGAAGTTTGTTTTAGCGGCATGCTACGTCCTTCAAACATGCTGTACTTCAGTCCCTCACAGCCTCGCTAAAATAACAACACCGGCACACTCCTGAATAAGACTCACTGCACGTGTGTGCTCCAACCAATCACACACACACACACACACACACACACTCAGGTTCATCGGGACGCTCATGAAAGCAATGTTCCCTTAAAATGGGCTGAAGCTGAAGAGCTGGAGGAATTGTAGGAGTTTCTGAGAGCACACAGCTGTTATAACACACAGCTGACCCTGGGCCAGGGGAAAACCACTGACGCAAGCCCAGAAAACACAAAACACTGGACGAGAGAGAAGACCTGCGTGACGTCGTCACCCTCAAACACATGCCTGTGACATGAGAGCGAGCGGGGGTGTGTGTGTGTGTGTGTGCGTGTGTGAGAGTGTCAGTGTGTGAGTGTGTGAGTGTGTGTGTGTGAGTGAGTGTGTGTGTGTGAGTGTGAGTGTGTGAGAGTGAGTGTGATGTTACGGATAAGATGAGGGAGAGAGCAGGAGAGATAGAGTGTGTTCTTTACAGACTTAAAACGTAATTTTGTAGCAAAAACTTGGAAGCGGGTTTTTTGTAGGTTTTGGTTGTTTTGCTGTCGTTTGGAGAGCTGCCTGGATGTACGTTCTCTGTGTGGCTCTGATTCGTCAGCCAATCAGATTCAAGCACTCAACGGCCCCCGTGCTATGTGTGTGTATTTGTGATGGCTTGGTGAACAGACACTGGGTTGTGGGTTCGACGGTGTCCTGAACACACTCTGGTCAGGACTAGTCAGACACACACACACCTACATGTCCGGCGGAGATTCAAACTTTCATTCAGGGTCAGCTCTCACAATCATTACGATCCTGACACATAACAGCACGTTCACCTCCTTCCCTCCTCTGACTTCCTGTTTCAGACACGAATCATCATCACTAATAAACGAGTCTAGAATAAGGACCAGGACGGACGGATCAACTCTGTGTGTGTGTGTGTGTGTGTGTCCTAACACACTAATCCTCAAATTGCAATGCTTGCAGATGACAATCAACACAAGCTGTCAAAACTAATCAGGATGGAGAGGCACACAAAGCAGCCGTCTGTCAGTCTCCCACACGCCACATGTGAGATGATCACTGCACTATTTATACTCCACCATCAGCAGAAACATACCTGCAAACTCACAACAAGTCAACAAGGTGATGTACTGGGCTGCATGATGTTGCACTTTTTTTTTTTTAAATCACCAGTCACCACATTACACTATAAACAGAGATATATATCAGAACAACTGGAATAAACAGCGCTTTTCTTCAAGTCTAACAGTGTTCAGCTACACAAACTAATGAATTAAGATTCTGAATCAAGGCCCTTGTAGAGGGTCTAGGGTCATGACCCCCCGGGATATATTTTGAGAATTTAAAAATCGTAAGTTCACCCTAAAATGAGAACGGTCCCGTCTTTTATTCACCTCTGAAGGTGTGCGTGGCTTTCTTCTGTCAGACGCTTCAAAGGTGAGTAAAAGACAGGATCACGTTCATGTTTGGGAGAACTAACCCTTTAACATGTAAATGAAGCGTTCAGGTGCTCTCTTGACAACAACAACAACAAGAAGACAACATATGCTTCAAGTACCTTTTTGGATCGTGTGACTCTCTTGTCATCGGTCTTCAAGGTTTTTGTAACTTTTAATGTTAACATTAGTGTTCAGAGAGTATGAAGATGGCGGTAAATGGTGATTCTAATAAGTTGTTTTTTAAATGCCTGATTCGTAAAAAAAAAAAAAAGTAAAAAAAAATTACGAGCTGTGCCCGAGCAGCTAAGATGCGTGTGTGAGATGAGTTGTGTTGGGTTTAAAGCAGCTGCGCTCAGACCCATCGGCGTTTAACATCAAAGAAACACGCACATTACTGTCTACTAGCTCTCTATCCGTCAGAAGAAAACTTTAATAACTCTTCGGATCTGGCCGGTTCTCATAAATATTCAGATTCAAAACTGCAAATTGTACAGAAAAGGGAGTAGTTTGCAGGTCTGGAAATAAAAGCGTCAGCAGCAGTCAGTTCATGTGTGAGCATCTGTATGTTCTGTGTCTCTGTGTAAATGAACGAGGCCTTCATCACACACACACACACACAGGCGCACACACAGGCGCACACACACACACACGCGCACACAGAGCTGTCAAATACACACTCTGCTGGAAGATAAAAGTATGGTTTAAACCAAAGAAATGATGACAGAAATGTATTACTACTGTAGACTAAAATGTCTCTCTACCTGACGGTCTAATATTTTTTAAATCTAGTAAAACTAGTTTTTCCTAGCTTTATAATAATATTTAGGGCAGATAGCCCATCCCTCTTCTAATGGTTATTATCAGCGTGTGTGTGTGTGTGTGTGTGTGTGTGTGTGCAGATGTCCTACTTTAGCATCTATTGTGTGACGCGGTCTGAATGACATTTAAAGCGCTGATCTCATATCTGTGTGTGAATAAAGCTCTGAAAGCAAACATTTCTCATGATACACACACACACACACACACACAGAGAGACTCATCACCAGGGTTACTGTAATATTGAGAAGATTACTAAAGCCTTCACATCGTCGACAAAAAAATCGTTAAGTTGTCGATAAACTAGTTGATGCATTAGAGCACTTGTAAAAGGGATTGAAACTTCCTGTGTCTCAATCAGGTACTCTGAGTACAGCGCTGGACTAGAGTTTGGTAGACCTGCACACTGCCGACCGTCAGGATCATCCTGAAAGACCCTGAACACGTCTGAATGAGAGCGGGCGGCCCGTGACACAGCGCTTTAGTTCACTTGATTGGTCAGCTATTGGTCGGCTGGTCTCTAGTTTTTTTTTGAAACCTCATTGGTCCAAAAGCCGCTGAATGCTCTACCAGCAGTGTTTTTTACGGTCAGACTGCATCACACCAAATCTGAGTCTTGTGACGGCAATAAAGAAAGAAGTGATTGGAGTCACCTGACAGCGGAGAGACGGATCCTCTGCCGTCAAACACACACACACACACACACACCTACAAACCAGTCTTGAGATACCATAACTTCTGATTCATGTCTTTGAATTATGCTGAGCAACCATTTAACAGCTAATTAGAGAGATAATCAATCGTCAACAGCTAGCATATTACATGCTAATTACATTTTAACATGCAGCATGTGAACTTATTCAATGTAATAAACTGAATAAACACTAGCCAAGTAATCAAAGGTTATTTCTAGATGTTTAACCTGCAGCATTAATCACTTTAAGAGACATATAAGAGACAGTCCTTGCATACTGCATTCATCATTATGTGCAGTACACAGGTGTGATGCTCACACACACACACACACACACACACACACAGAGAGACAGAACAGATTCTGCTCTAAATCAAGTTATTGAAATGGGTTTACAGCTGCTTTCAACTGCAAAATGTGATTCCAGCACGTAAACACACACACACACACACAGGACAGATGGTTTGGGTCAGCACTCACACACACACACACACACACACACACACGGGAAATAAGCTCAGGCTACAGGACACTAGAGAGAGGAATGTGAGGACATTAACGTGTGTGTAACTCATTCACAACCACTAGTGTGTGTGTGTGTGTGTGTGTGTGTGTGTTGATGAAGGGAGTGTGTAAACCTAGTGCCATTCACAACTAACCCGGACGGTACTCGTGAGCATCGGGATTTGACGGGATTACTAAAGCAGACGTGATATTATTGGTTAACAGTCTTAGACCCGCCCACCCTGCCCTCATGATGTCAGCAGACAGGCTGAAATAAAATTAAGAGTGTTTCACAATAACGTGCACTGGTTAGTTCCTGTTGAGAAAAAAAAACAGAAGTAAGCTAATTATGAGGCGTACAAAAGTCTTAAAGGTGCAGTACCAAATAAACCATCATTGGCTGCATCAGATCTGCACAGATCAGTCCAAAACAGCTCAAGTATGAGAGACAACAGGAGATGGAGGAAGTCTTATTATGGCCGGAAACAACCGTTTGAAAGCATCTTGATGGATTAGATCCTCTGTCTTCTCCTGATGTGAGCTGATGACTGGACAGCTGTGGATTACTGTGATCGTTCTGACGGCACCCATTCGATGTCTGGTGGAGTCCACACCTCCGTGATTCAGACAGGATGTGGCAGCACGTTATAAAGCAAATGTTCTTAACATTGATCGGTGTGAACCGTGTACACATACTCCTAAACGTCAGCCTTTCCTGACTCCTGACAGGCCTTTCTTTTTTCTTCCTCGTCTGCCGCCCCTTGCAGTTGCCGGGCTCAGGGTTGCTATGGAGACGGACGGTTCCTGGTTACGCATGCAGTTTGTGCCATGTCAACTCAGCGGCAATAAAAGAAGGTCAAAGAGAGAGGGAAGCGCTGAACACACAGAGGACAGCACGAAAACACACACACACACACACTGAATCAGCGCAATCGCACCCGCTGGGCTGGAACAAATTGCCCTCATTTAAGAGTTTTAAATAAACTGGAAACATCCCTGAATACACTCCACTCCAGCGAGTAATGAATTATTCATGATGCCTTTCATGATGCGCATGTGTGGAGCGAGGAGCGAGCGCTCTCTGTGTGTGTGTGTGTGTGCTCTCCAACACATGATTACAAGGAGAGTGTGTTTCACGACCTCTTCAAACACCTCCTGTAGCTTCTATCAATCACATCAAACAGAGAAGATGACTGAGTCCTGAAAGTTACCTAAAAATATATTAATCCTACGTTACATGCAATGATTTTTCATACTGGATCTGAGATTACTATTTTGTTCTACTGTCTGAAAAACACTCTCTTCATTCCTCTGACAGCCCTAGATCTTTGTTTTTTACAGGTTTACTAGACTACCATCAGCATCAGAAATGAACCTTTCCATTAATATTTTATATGCCAGTGTTATATTTTAACTGTAACAACAGATGTAGTGTATTTTATGCATTGTACATAATTTCCCATGATTATTCGGTGTTTTCCTCTCTGGAAATAAATCGCATTAGAGGAGTACAATGTGCAGCAAATGCAGTTTCATGTGGTTTACATTCCAAAACCTAGAAGAGAAGAGAAGACATTTTTCCCAGGACAGTAAAAATGGCACTGCAATGAGTTCAGTGGGAAAAAATCCGTCCGATGTGACGGAGGAAACACAAGAAATGTTGTCCCGCTGGATTGGAAGCACAGAGCAGCATGTGTGACCTTTATGAGGAAACATCATTAAACTGGGCTTAGATCCAAAGTTTAAGGACACTTCTGTTGCTTTCGATGTTCCAGAACTTGTACTGTTGAGATTTTAACCTGCTTCGCGCGGCTCTAGTGACTGCAGCCGACAGCTGGACATCTTGAGCTGATCAATGACAGGAAGAGCGATGTAAACACCATGACATCAGCGGCCCGACACTTCCAGCTGTCTGACATGACATCATGGCATTCCCACCCATCCGAGGCGGACCCACGTGGATACACAGAGGACCGGACCTTCACTCGAACGCAAGAGCATGAGCCAAGGGCGTGAGGAACATCTTGAGTCCAGATCAGCGTGGAGAGCTTTGAACTTCCCAAACCCATCAGATCTGATGTACGACAGGGAGCAAGGAATCTACTACTAGCAGAGCTCAGCTTTGTTCACCATCCACCCTTCACTGTTTAAGACACGCAGACATTTGCTAATGAGGTTTAAGTGGAGAAACGTCCCATGAGCAAAGGCTTGAAAACACAAAGCTTTATGTAATCTGCGCTGCCATCTGTCCCACACGGACTTGTCTTTTTGGGTGCTCGAAATGTTCGTATCGTCCGTTTGGCATCCCGTCCGATTCCAGCGTCAGGAGATTACGGAGGAAACCAACACGGCATCAATCACATTATGAAACAGACAAAGAGAGAAAAGCTCCTGTGTGTCGATCCCCAGCCAACGAACACTTCAGATCAGCACACGTGCTCCAAAACGCATTACGTAATTCAGTTTGATGCCACACTCCAGAGGAGATGCGTGTCATTTGTCGTGAGTCTGCAGGTGTTCAGAAAGCATGCTCGTTTCTGCTTTGAAGTGTTTGTTTTGGAATGGAACGTCTCTCTGTTTTGGTTTGTGAAACTCCGCCCGCTGCCCATTTACCCCAGGTTGCCAAGTTGGATTAAAAAAAAAAAAACGTGTACTACAGCCATGGAAGCCAGCGAACGAACTGGGTCAGAGGTCATCCAAAAAGCTTTAAATAAAACACGGATAAATCAACTCGTAGCATAAGGGTGTTGCGTTGCGTTTCCGGCAATCTGGCAACCCGCATGAGAGCTGAGTCTCAGAAAGGGCCCGAGGGACAATACTTTGAGTTTGGACTGCAATACCCATTTCATCTGTTAATACTACATTTAGTGGTGTTTGGTGAAGGGATTTCTGGTAATATATTGGTGTGTGACGACCGTTCGGTGTTCACAGTGGTGAGTGTGTGTGTGTGTGTGTGTGTGTGTGGACTGGGATTTGAGAGAGAAGGAGCAGTAGAATAAAGCTGTTAATATAGAGGCCAGATCCGCCCTGACGAGGACACACACACACACACACGAAGAGCATGGATTGAGACGTGCTGCTTGTGCTGGGCTCAGGTCTCTCGTTAGCGCAGCGGGCGGAACAAACGGGTCTCACCGGGAGGACTTCACAGCCACAGGAGCACACGTCACCTCAGTAACCCGTCGTCAGCGGGGTGAACACACACACACACACACACACACACACACCAGTCACCAAAACACTAATAAACCAGCTCACTCTCAAAAACAACAAGACCTGTGTGTTTACATCATAGCTCAACTCTTCTGGACTGTCTCCTGTTCTTATAAACATATAGGCACCTAAAGCAAATGAACAGATCTATTATATATAATACACTATTATATTACTGACCCACTGAATTTTTGTTTTCCTTTTTAGATGGCCAATGAGGATATCTTGCCAATTGCAATACATCATAGTCAACTGGCCACACACACACACACACACACACACACACACACACACACACACACACACACATATATACAGTCAGCCGCTAATATTATTTGTATGAGAAGCCACAAGCTGTCCGTGGAATGACTGTTTGTGTCTGGAGACTGTTATTCATTCAAATGTTTTTCTGGGTGTGTGCAGACCTGATCTGTTTGCTGGAGCATCATGACGAAATAACGGGCGCACAAAAACTATTTGCATTTGCACTAAGCTTTGTCAATTCTTCTAAATTTGTTGTCTGTTTCACGTTTTGAAATGGAAAGTCTTCCAGCGTGTGGGTCCTCTTCTCCAGCAGCACAGTGGCTCTTTCACAGAGAGCGTGTCCTGAGCCGCAGGTGCCGCGCTTCACCTGCAGAGATACGAGAGCCGAGCCGGAACGAGACGAGCGGGAACAATCAGCATTCAGACGAGACCCTGACCGGAGCGAGGGAAGCTCACGTGACTGGAAAACATCGTCATGATCTCCATGAATCAGAGCCAGCGTTACACAGGAGGACTCTCAGATCAGCGGCCATCTCATACCCATTCACACCAAGACTGAGAACTATAAAGATACAGCTCTAAAGATCGCTCGCAATATTGAAGAACAGCAGAATTCACACCACAGCTACGACAATAAAGGAACAGAGAAACGTTGCCTGGGCTTTTCCTCCAGCTAATGACCAATGAGAGACTCAATCAGAATCAATCCCGTTCTCGAAAGGCTCAAAGAGAACTCGATGTAAACTTTTTCATAAAGGCTCAAACTATCACACAGATATAATACACTGTGTGCGTTTTATTCATAAACGCTGTGTGCCTGTTATTTACGATCTTATATCTTGCTTCCTCTATTACCGTGCTATATTTGAAAGAACAAGTAAACATATTTATAAGATAGAGTAATGTGGATTACTTTACTGGACTTTTACTATACCCTCTACTTATAAGTACTTAATTGTTAGCATCTGATTGCATGTAATCAGTTTCTACTCTGCGCTGGTTAGCACTGAATGGCTCCTATAGTCGTCTAACGCTCCGCTCAGAGAGGATTTGCAAGACAAATTCATCGGCGCTCTACAGGACGCGAGCGAGCCGCTCATTCAACGGCTGTCCGACACCGTGATTTGAAGAGCAGCGTTTTACCCAAATGACTTCTTCTCTTGGGCTTCGGGTGAAAGGTTGGCTTGCTAAATTGGCGTCCTGCGGATAAGCCGTTTTTAACTACACTTGGGAACGGGCCAAACCCCCGGCGTTCCTCCGCTCTGCTTCTAATGAGTCTGAAGGAACAGCTGATCCGCTGTCGACGAGCGAGCTGGAAACGTCATTCAGACGGCTCATCAGCTCTCACGCAGAGCCCGGTTCTAGTTTGCGGGCCGCTGCGGTGATGACGTTCACCGGTAGATGGCCACGACCCGTTTCAGAAACAGACAGCCTGCTTTGGGGAGAGCTGGGCTGGACTGAAGTCCTGCTGAATGACGTAACGCCGGTGTCTCTGAGGCCCAGTAGCTCTCGCGTAGATATTCCCACAACCCTTCCGAATGGTTAAGCAATCGCTGTCCCAGCATGCCCCAGAATGAGGAGGGCACAGGAAGCGCGCTCTCGGACCTGTCCTGGTTTCCACCCACCTTATTAAACACGACAGCAGAGCGCTTCAGCGCAGTGATGTGTGAGAGAGAGCCGAGAGTGGACAACAACTGCTGCTGCTAGAAAGACCATGCTTTATTACGGCACTCTGAAATAGGCCTTATTTTTACTGATTCTAGAGGTTTAACCGAAGGGGCAATGCTTCAGCGCTGATTCGTTCTCACTACAGCTTTAAACATTAAAAGTGGGCGTGGTGTTCAGACGAGGGACGTTTCAAACGGTCTCATTTCACAAGATAGATTTAAACCCCAGAACATGGAAACAGCGAATCAGTTTTCTGTAATGATGCGAAACACAAATGCCTCTCTAAAATCTCTGTAGTCTGGGCTTTTAAGACCCTTGTAATAACTCTAATAATTAATCAGTTGAATTGTGTGTCTGTTTTAATCTGTGTTATATGCTTTATACAAATCAGTCATCAAAAACAGAAAATCAACTGAACGCATAGAACTTAAAAAAATCGAAAACCAAATGAAATTACTTTCATTTTTGGAAAACAAAATGCTTCTAAAACATTATATTGGTACACGTTAGTTTCATTTAAAAGGTGTGAACTTGTAATGAAGAGTCTGTGTTCGTGTGGTGAGAGGAAGACGAGCTCCGTGACAAACACTACACTGCAGTGCTTTAGACTCTATCACTACTGGACGGACGAGCTCGAGTCTGACTATCAGCTTTCAGAGTCGAAGCAGGCTGTGAACAGACGTGGATCTGTGCGGCGCTGCATCTGTGAACGCTATCAAGTTAATGATTAGTCAAAGGATGATGTCAGCTGTAACACAGAGACCAGTTCCACAGGGACCCCATCAGAAAAACAGCTCAGCTGGCCCCAGAGACCCGGCATTGAACACCACCAACAAACACCCCCAACTAATGACCGCTAACACCTCAAACCAACCCCAGGAAGGACCCGTGTGTACAAAGGAGCTACGCAAATAGTTCACACAAAAATAAAACACACACAAAGCCATCCCAGATGTAGAGGAGTGTGTTTCTTCATTAGATTTGCTGATAATATCACCTCGTTTTCTAGCATTTCTCAAAGAACTCGTTTGAAGGAGGTCTAAGATTCAGTCTCTCTAAACCCCTCCCTTTCGTGAGCTTACTCTGCTCTGATTGGTCGGACGGCCCGGTCTGTTGTGATTGGTCCACCACACACAGCAGGTAAGAACCGATAGGCCCACTGCAGTGGATCGGTGATCGAGAAATACCCTGTGACGTGTGCGATTACTAATGACTCCTTTAGAGCGGATTCTTTATTTTGGAAGACAAACTGTATTCGTCGTGAAATTAAAATGACAACTTCGCAGATCGTTAATATACACGTACGGCTATGTGACACACGGCATGAAGAAGTGAAGAAGTGTTCTGGTCTGAGAGAAACCTGCACAGATCAAGCAGCGTTTACAAGCAGAAACGGTTTAATGTCGCTCTGTTTCCTCCAGTGTTTGGGTGGCTGGGTTTACACACGAGTCTTCCCAGAACCCTTGATGCCTTTTGGTTCTCAAATGGAAATGATGCACGTCACGTGACCAATCATGCTTCCGACTGCTGTCTAATGTGTGTTTTGGTCAACTGAGATGGTGGAAAATACATCAGTAAATCTGTGGAAATGAATAGAAATGATGATTCTATCTGAGCTGAATTCATTTGAAAACTAACACGCACTGACGAGAAGGCAGCATAACAAAGATTAGAGAGATTATCAATCAAAAGAAATGATACTGTGTGTAACGGACTAAAACCCAAAGCAATGCAGGTGGAAACAACCCGCAATGGATCGAAAGAAAAAACTAAAAACTAAACTCGACTTGCATGCAGCAGCGTCCCAATGGATCAAATAAGAGCCTTTGTTCAGAAACTCAAAACACAAGCTGACAAACAAGACCAGCGCCAGTGATTCTCGCTCCGGAATCATGACACATGCTGCAATTACGACCGACAAAATTACGATGATCGACAAATAAGATGTGAAGCGATTTCCGCTGGTGTGTTAGTGCTGTGCACTGATAGAGACGCTGCACGGAGCTGACAGATGGTCTGGGGATAAAGGCCCGCCGGTGGACTCGGAGACCAGCGGAAAAGCGTCCAATTGGAAGGAAAACCTTCACGGCTCACCCAATAGAGATCCATACTCCACCAAAAACCTGACACTTGAGCACACGCTAATCCCTGCAGCGATGGAGACGGCTTTAAGCGGCCGCTGCGGGGAGGGGCGTCGCGTTTCACGTGACGTGTTGTTTCGCATTGTCAAAACAAGCCCTGAAATCCTACGACAGTTGAATGGGAAAGAAACCCTGCACCGACTCATTTCAGTGGAGGCTTCTTGTCAAATATTAGCATGTCAACATCACATGATCCACTTGCAAATGCAAATATTAGCTGCTTCATCACGCTGATGTTGATAAACCTACTTCACACAGGAAAAACCACCACCATCACACCATCAAAAAGCCGTTTCATACTGTACTCTGTGTGATAACACTATCTGTTTCACTTTGTGTACCATGTAGTCTCTGGATTTTCCCTTAAAATCCTGCGCTGCATCCAGAAACACAAACTTGCATTGCACAAAATCAAGCTAGATCAGTCAGGGAAAATAAAATGATTAATTTGATCAAAAGGGTTTTTTTTTTTTTACATGCGTGTTGGTTGACCGTTAATCAACATCAGAGTACTTTAGATCCCAATGGGAATAATTTAGATCAAAAGGGTTCAGCTGACCAAACCACTGGACTAAGGAATAGCTTGCCCAAAAATTACATTTCTCTCATCATTTATTCACCCTAATGTTGTGTCTTCTGTTAAACGTAAGAGAAGAAATGTTAAAGTCCGTGAAAAATCGATATTAAATATGTGTTCTAATTTGAACGCTAAAAAAACGAATAAAATAAGGTGCTCTCAAACTCTGTGGGCGTGTCCACTCGGGTCGCTGAAACCACGCCCACTCACAGCAAAGCCGCCTTCCTCAAGCAGCTTGACTTTTAAAGAGACCGCGCTCAGTTTTTTTTTTTGTTAATTATAGCAACGCCGTAACGTGACGATAGAGACTGAACCACTGATTCTTATATGCTCTAGTTATTACGTTATCAAAGTACCGTGAGACGATTAAAAGCGTCATGAGCGTCTCGTCTCTACAGCCCTCGCCGTACTGACGTCACACAGCGGTCGGCCCGCGCTCGCGGCTCCATTGCGTCACCGAGCTCCGCTTTAGACCCGCCCACAAATCCAGCTAGAAACGGTTTAACGTATAACTCCACCATGAAGTATTATACAGTTCGCAGTCTTTCTAACACGCTTCAGCAATGAATTTCCAACATTTATAATGTGTTTCAAACGCACTTTTACACGGACCAGTCAGTGTGTGTGTGTGTGTGTGTGTGTGTGTGTGTGTGTGTGTGTGTGTGTGTATTCAGCAGAAATAAATTAGTACAGGTTTGAAACGTTATAAGGGTGAATAAATATGACAGGATTTTCATTTGCACGTCAAAGTGTCAATTAACCAATAAATTATGACTGGCCTTCAAAAAAATGCCAAGTTGTCCGCCATTGAAGACCGAATACAGCTTTAAAACAGAACTTGAAGCCATGAGAAGAAAATAACCAAAAGTCAACCAAGACATTTTCGGCGCGTGCCAGCATTTTACAATCGGTCCAATGCCGTGATGGCAACGTTATTATTAACAGGCCTGCAGCAAACGTCTTTATTAAAAGAGTAGGGGGAGAAAGAATTGGCTTTGAGACAGGCAGGCTTCCTTGACACTCGACGAAGTTCTCGTCGCGTCGCGTCGCGGTGTGTGACGCGAAACGAGCACATCTGGAGCGATGCTCGGGCGTCAGAGAAACGCTCGCGGCGCCGCGGAAGATGGCGCCGCGTCATCCACATCTTATTGCGTTTAGCTCTGTGCGTTAAAAAAACGCCACCGAACCAAAAGATGACACGCAGCGATGTCTCGGGCGTGTAAAGGTGACCACACACACACACACACACAGAGAGAGAGAGAGAGGGCTGTGAGCTCGCGCCAGCCACGTGCCGCTGAATTTTAACGGCAACCGAAAAACAGGTTTGGGTGATTTTAACGGCCTCCGGTCGTTTGAAAACGCGCCGACGTTACGCAGCGTCAGTTTATCGGGGAAGAGTTCAGGCGGGTAAAGAGCCGCTGAAGCGACCAGACCTGCGGCGATCGGTGTAAACATCACGACAGGAGATTATATCGTTACATAAAGACGCCATACGGGATTTGGCGAGGGTTACAGAGGACGTGTCCATATGTTAGATGCTCTGCTGTAACGATACACGCATCGGGCTCGGTGCCTTCACGACGTTTACAAACGCCACATCAACGCGAATAACCCACACGACGTGCTGTAAATCATCGTTACACTATTCCTTCGAGACACAGATTGACAGAGGGACCGTCCCAAACAGCGCCCGCCGCGGAGAGCCTCCGCCGGGTCTTAATACACAGCTAGCGGCGTTATCTTTTGAAAGACGTGACCTCGGACTAACGGCTCGAGATAAAGTTTTCCTCAATCAGATCCTCGCGGAATCACCTAAAGAAGCACACACACACACAAACACTGCTGGTATGACTACAAACAGCCAAAATCGCCGTACCTTTTTCAGTCTAGACGCGCTCAGAGAAACTTTGAGGATGCGGTCTCCGGTTAAAGAGCCTCAGAAATGTAAAATTGAAATTCCCACACCGAAATCTTTCTGGGAGAAAAGCCAACGTAGTGAAACACGCGAACCCTCCCCTCTGCGAGCGCCGCGAAGCCCGCCCCCTCGGCGCCGATTGGCTGGCGGGACGCGAACTCGACGGGTCATTGGTGGGACTCGCTGTCCGTTCGAAACCCTCGCCTTCTATTGGTGGGCTCCGAGAGTAGTTTATAATAAGGATGTTGACTACAGAACTGCGGACAAAAGGAACCACGGCGAAGTCTGGCGACTTTAAGGGGAACGGCGCTCACTAGTGGATATGTTTAAAGCCACACGAGGAGAAAACTAGGTAAAGAAAACAGCCTAACATATTTCTAGAATATTCCACAGCTCGGTTTATTCATCTTTTTTTCTGTATTTTTAATTTTCTTATATTCCATGCGGCAAAAACGATTTAGTCATTTCTGTTTAATTCCTATGGTATAAATGCCATGTTAAATAGCATGCATATTTAGTATATTTGTGGATTTTCAGACTGTGAGGATGCTTTTCTACAACTATTAACACTGTTAATATTTAAATATTGATTTTCATTTAGTTCATAATATACTTTGTGCTTTCCTACCTTGGTATTAAATGACAGAAAACAGGTTGATGCTGCTTCTGACACAATGTCTGGGGGAGTGGCAGGAAATCAGTCTTTCTTCGTTCATTTTCCTCTTTTGGAAAGTCTGTGAAAAGCTATGATAAATTTGTCTTTTGCTCTTCATGCAAATGAGAACACTACAGATGCCCGTGATTATACTGCTGTAGTTTGTGTTCATTACTATAGTAGTACGAGTGCTTCGGCTCCTGAGAACCTCCGAGAAGTGAAAAGGGTTCATTAGACGTCTCTCTGGTCTAACTTACTCTCGAGGGCCTGGCGAATAAAAAAGAGTTGTCCGTGATTTGCATCTGCTAATAAATATGCTATTATGGCATTTTCATAAGACTGTTTAGTATGTCCAGATGAATCCGCAGGCCATTTGAGTCATTTTTGGTGGAGGATTGGAAGAAATCAAACTAACCGTCATATTTTACTAACGAATGAGCATTTTAGCTAAAGGTCAAGGTCAGGATCTATCGTGCCACTGACCACAAACAGACGCCATAAACCTCCAAAACTACAAACCAAATCAACTAATGAAAAAGCAAATGTCATCTACTGTAACATCGTAGCGTGCTGAAATGAACCAGATTTCCTTTGCTAGTGCACATCACTAGTCTTGTGGCAAGTTAATGCTATGCTCTCAATTATCCATTTGAGGTGGAAAGACACGACACACAGCGCTGGACGTGATCTCAGCAGAGACTGGACACACGGACGCAGACTAATGCTTCCCCTCCGTCACTCAGAAGCTAGCTTTTTAAAGAAAATCACAATTGCGTTTGACTGCAGAACTCATTTCGAGCATTCAGAAAGGACCTCAGAAGTGTGTGTCGGAGCAGAACCTTCCACTCACCGGAGGACCAACG
This sequence comes from Puntigrus tetrazona, assembly GCF_018831695.1. Taxonomy (NCBI): domain Eukaryota; kingdom Metazoa; phylum Chordata; class Actinopteri; order Cypriniformes; family Cyprinidae; genus Puntigrus; species Puntigrus tetrazona. The sequence continues at coordinate 822,366 of NC_056718.1, forward strand.
GACGTCCAG